>NC_091288.1:44936424-45236424 GCF_032444005.1 Ranitomeya imitator
ATGTATATATATATATAGATGTGTATATATATATATAGATGTGTATATATATATATATAGATGTGTATATATATATATATATATATATATGTGTATATATATATATATATATATATATATATAGATGTGTATATATATATATATATAGATGTGTATATATATGTGTGTATATATATATATATATATATATATATATATATATATATATATATACAGTGGGGCAAAAAAGTATTTAGTCAGTCAGCAATAGTGCAAGTTCCACCACTTAAAAAGATGAGAGGCGTCTGTAATTTACATCATAGGTAGACCTCAACTATGGGAGACAAACTGAGAAAAAAAAATCCAGAAAATCACATTGTCTGTTTTTTTAACAATTTATTTGCATATTATGGTGGAAAATAAGTATTTGGCCAGAAACAAAATTTCATCTCAATACTTTGTAATATATCCTTTGTTGGCAATGACAGAGGTCAAACGTTTTCTGTAAGTCTTCACAAGGTTGCCACACACTGTTGTTGGTATGTTGGCCCATTCCTCCATGCAGATCTCCTCTAGAGCAGTGATGTTTTTAGCTTTTCGCTTGGCAACACGGACTTTCAACTCCCTCCAAAGGTTTTCTATAGGGTTGAGATCTGGAGACTGGCTAGGCCACTCCAGGACCTTGAAATGCTTCTTACGAAGCAACTCCTTCGTTGCCCTGGCGGTGTGCTTTGGATCATTGTCATGTTGAAAGACCCAGCCACATTTCATCTTCAATGCCCTTGCTGATGGAAGGAGGTTTGCACTCAAAATCTCACGATACATGGCCCCATTCATTCTTTCATGTACCCGGATCAGTCGTCCTGGCCCCTTTGCAGAGAAACAGCCCCAAAGCATGATGTTTCCACCACCATGCTTTACAGTAGGTATGGTGTTTGATGGATGCAACTCAGTATTCTTTTTCCTCCAAACACGACAAGTTGTGTTTCTACCAAACAGTTCCAGTTTGGTTTCATCAGACCATAGGACATTCTCCTATGGATCATCCAAATGCTCTCTAGCAAACTTCAGACGGGCCCGGACATGTACTGGCTTAAGCAGTGGGACACGTCTGGCACTGCAGGATCTGAGTCCATGGTGGCGTAGTGTGTTACTTATGGTAGGCCTTGTTACATTGGTCCCAGCTCTCTGCAGTTCATTCACTAGGTCCCCCCACGTGGTTCTGGGATTTTTGCTCACCGTTCTTGTGATCATTCTGACCCCACGGGGTGGGATTTTGCATGGAGCCCCAGATCGAGGGAGATTATCAGTGGTCTTGTATGTCTTCCATTTTCTAATTATTGCTCCCACTGTTGATTTCTTCACTCCAAGCTGGTTGGCTATTGCAGATTCAGTCTTCCCAGCCTGGTGCAGGGCTACAATTTTGTTTCTGGTGTCCTTTGACAGCTCTTTGGTCTTCACCATAGTGGAGTTTGGAGTCAGACTGTTTGAGGGTGTGCACAGGTGTCTTTTTATACTGATAACAAGTTTAAACAGGTGCCATTACTACAGGTAATGAGTGGAGGAAAGAGGAGACTCTTAAAGAAGAAGTTACAGGTTTGTGAGAGCCAGAAATCTTGATTGTTTGTTTCTGACCAAATACTTATTTTCCACCATAATATGCAAATAAATTGTTAAAAAAACAGACAATGTGATTTTCTGGATTTTTTTTTCTCAGTTTGTCTCCCATAGTTGTGGTCTAACTATGATGTAAATTACAGACGCCTCTCATCTTTTTAAGTGGTGGAACTTGCACTATTGCTGACTGACTAAATACTTTTTTGCCCCACTGTATATATATAGAGAGAGAGAGAGAGAGAGATAGATGTGTATATATATATATATATATATGTAGATGTGTATATATATATATATATGTGTATATATATATATATATATATATATATATATAGAGATAGATGTATATATAGATGTATATATATATATATATATGTTTTCACGAATATTTGAGCCCATGGATCCATTATATGTCCATTTTGCAAGCCGGCGAGAAAATCTCGCTATACGGATGTCACACGGATGCTTATATGCGAGAAAATCGCATCCTTGCATTGCACACGGATGACTGTTCAGAGAACATTTCTGCGATTCTCGTCCGTGTAAAACGGACCGATTTTTTTCATACGTTGCGGGTGACTCCCAACATTAACCCCTCTGTGACCTTAGACGTACTATCCCGTCGAGGTGCCCTGGGCTTATCTGACCCTGGACGGGATAGTACGTCATAGCGATCGGCAGCGCTCACGGGGGGAGCGCCGCCGATCGCGGCCGGGTGTCAGCTGCTTATCGCAGCTGACATCCGGCACTATGTGCCAGGAGCGGTTACGGACCGCCCCCGGCACATTAACCCCTGGCACACCGCGATCAAACATGATCGCGATGTGCCGGCGGTGCAGGGAAGCACCGCGCAGGGAGGGGGCTCCCTGCGGGCTTCCCTGAGCCCCCCGCAGCAACGCGATGTGATCGCGTTGCTGCGGGGGTCTTACCTCCCTCCCTCCCTGCTCGAGCCCCGGATCCAAGATGGCCGCGGATCCGGGTCCTGCAGGGAGGGAGGTGGCTTCACAGAGCCTGCTCAGAGCAGGCACTGTGAAGGCTGCAGCGCTGCTAGTCAGATCAGTGATCTGACAGAATGCTGTGCAAACTGTCAGATCACTGATCTGTGATGTCCCCCCCTGGGACAATGTAAAAAAGTAAAAAAAAATTTTTCCTAATGTGTAAAAAAAAAAAAAAAAAAAAAATTCCAAAATAATGAAAAAAAAAAAAAATATTATTCCCATAAATACATTTCTTCATCTAAATAAAAAAAAAAAACCAATGAAAGTGCACATATTTAGTATCGCCGCATCCGTAACGACCCGACCTATAAAACTGTCCCACTAGTTAACCCCTTCAGTAAACACCGTAAGAAAAAAAAAAAAAAACGAGGCAAAAAACAACGCTTTATTATCATACCGCCGAACAAAAAGTGGAATAACACGCGATCAAAAAGACAGATATAAATAACCATGGTACCGCTGAAAACGTCATCTTGTCCCACAAAAAAACGAGCCGCCATACATCATGATCAGCAAAAAAATAAAAAAGTTATAGTCCTGAGAATAAAGCGATGCCAAAATAATTATTTTTTCTGTAAAATAGTTTTTATCGTATAAAAGCGCCAAAACATAAAAAAATGATATAAATGAGGTGTCGCTGTAATCGTACTGACCCGAAGAATAAAACTGCTTTATCAATTTTACCAAACGCGGAACGGTATAAACGCCTCCCCCAATAGAAATTCATGAATAGCTGGTTTTTGGTCATTCTTCCTCACAAAAATCGGAATAAAAAGCGATCAAAAAATGTCACGTGCCCGAAAATGTTTTCAATAAAAACATCAACTCGTCACGCAAAAACAAGACCTCACATGACTCTGTGGACCAAAATATGGAAAAATTATAGCTCTCAAAATGTGGTATTGCAAAAAATATTTTTTGCAATAAAAAGCGTCTTTCAGTGTGTGACGGCTGCCAATCATAAAAATCCGCTAAAAAACTCGCTATAAAAGTAAATCAAACCCCCCTTCATCACCCCCTTAGTTAGGGAAAAATAAAAAAAATGTATTTATTTCCATTTTCCCGTTAGGGCTAGGGTTAGGATTAGGGCTAGGGTTAGGGCTAGAGTTAGGGCTAGGGTTACGGTTAGGGCTAGGGTTAGGGCTAGGGTTAGGGCTAGGGTTAGGGCTAGGGTTAGAGCTAGGATTAGGGCTAGGGTTAGGGCTAGGGTTAGGGCTAGGGTTAGGGCTACAGTTAGGGTTCGGGTTGGGGCTAAAGTTAGGGTTAGGGTTTAGATTACATTTACGGTTGGGAATAGGGTTGGGATTAGGGTTAGGGGTGTGTCAGGGTTAGAAGTGTGGTTAGGGTTACCGTTGGGATTAGGGTTAGGGGTGTGTTTAGATTAGGGTTTCAGTTATAATTGGGGGGTTTCCACTGTTTCGGCACATCAGGGGCTCTCCAAACACGACATGGCGTCCGATCTCAATTCCAGCCAATTCTGCGTTGAAAAAGTAAAACAGTGCTCCTTCCCTTCCGAGCTCTCCCGTGTGCCCAAACAGGGGTTTACCCCAACATATGGGGTATCAGCGTACTCAGGACAAATAGGACAACAACTTTTGTGGTCCAATTTCTCCTGTTACCCTTGGGAAAATACAAAACTGGGGGCTAAAAAATAATTTTTGTGGGAAAACAAAAAGATTTTTTATTTTCACGGCTCTGCATTATAAACTGAAGTGAAACACTTGGGGGTTCAAAGTTCTCACAACAAATCTAGATAAGTTCATTGAGGGGTCTAGTTTCCAATATGGGGTCACTTGTGGGGGTTTCTACTGTTTAGGTACATTAGAGGCTCTGCAAACGCAATGTGACGCCTGCAGACCAATCCATCTAAGTCTGCATTCCAAATGATGCTCCTTCCCTTCCGAGCCCTCCCATGCGCCCAGACGGTGGTTCCCCCCCACATATCGGGTATCAGCGTACTCAGGACAAATTGGACAACAACATTTAGGGTCCAATTTCTCCTGCTAACCTTGGAAAAATACAAAACTGGGGGCTAAAATATAATTTTTGTGGAAAAAAAATATTTTTTATTTGCACGGCTCTGCGTTATAAACTGTAGTGAAATACTTGGGGGTTCAAAGCTCTCACAACACATCAATGAGTTCCTTAGGGGGTCTACTTTCCAAAATGGTGTCACTTGTGGGGGGTTTCTACTGTTTAGGTACATTAGGGGCTCTGCAAACGCAATGTGACGCCTGCAGACCATTCCATCTAAGTCTGCATTCCAAATGGCGCTCCTTCCCTTCCGAGCCCTCCCATGCACCCAAACGGTGGTTCCCCCCCCCACATATGGGGTATCAGCGTACTCAGGACAAATTGGACAACAACTTTTGGGGTCCAATTTCTCCTGTTACCCTAGGGAAAATACAAAACTGGGGGCTAAAAAATAATTTTTGTGGGAAAAAAATTTTGTTTTATTTTTATGGCTCTACATTATAAACTTCTGTGAAGCCCTTGGTGGGTCAAAGTGCTCACCACACATCCAGATAAGTTCCTTAGGGGGTCTACTTTCCAAAATGGTGTCACTTGTGGGGGGTTTCAATGTTTAGGCACATCAGTGGCTCTCCAAACGCAACATGGCGTCCCATCTCAATTCCTGTCAATTTTGCATTGAAAAGTCAAACGGCGCTCCTTCCCTTCCGAGCTCTCCCATGCGCCCAAACAGTGGTTTACTGCCACATATGGGGTATCAGCATACTCAGGACAAATTGGACAACAACTTTTGAGGTCCAATTTCTTCTCTTACCCTTGGAAAAATAAAAAATTGGGGGCAAAAATATAATTTTTGTGAAAAAATATGATTTTTTATTTTTACGGTTCTGCATTATAAACTTCTGTGAAGCACTTGGTGGGTTAAAGTGCTCACCACACCTCTAGATAAGTTCCTTAGGGGGTCTACTTTCCAAAATGGTGTCACTTGTGGGGGGTTTCAATGTTTAGGCACATCAGTGGCTCTCCAAACGCAACATGGCGTCCCATCTCAATTCCTGTCAATTTTGCATTGAAAAGTCAAACGGCGCTCCTTCCCTTCCGAGCTCTCCCATGCGCCCAAACAGTGGTTTACTGCCACATATGGGGTATCAGCGTACTCAGGACAAATTGGACAACAACTTTTGGGGTCCATTTTCTCCTGTTACCCTTGGTAAAATAAAACAAATTGGAGCTGAAGTAAATTTTTATGTGTAAAAAAGTGAAATGTTCATTTTTATTTAAACATTCCAAAAATTCCTATTAAACACCTGAAGGGTTAATAAACTTCATGAATGTGGTTTTGAGCACCTTGAGGGGTGCAGTTTTTAGAATGGTGTCACACTTGGGTATTTTCTATCATATAGACCCCTCAAAATGACTTCAAATGAGATGTGGTCCCTAAAATAAAATGGTGTTGTAAAAATGAGAAATTGCTGGTCAACTTTTAACCCTTATAACTCCCTAACAAAAAAAAAATGTGGTTCCAAAATTATGCTGATGTAAAGGAGACATGTGGGAAATGTTACTTATTAAGTATTTTGTGTGACATATCTCTGTGATTTAATTGCATAAAAATTCAAAGTTTGAAAATTGCGAAATTTTCAAAATTTTCGCCAAATTTCCGTTTTTTTCACAAATAAACGCAGGTACTATCAAAGAAATTTTACCACTATCATGAAGTACAATATGTCACGAGAAAACAATGTCAGAATCACCAGGATCCGTTGAAGCGTTCCAGAGTTATAACCTCATAAAGGGACAGTGGTCAGAATTGTAAAAATTGGCCCGGTCATTGACGTGCAAACCACCCTTGCGGGTAAAGGGGTTAAACATAATGGTATTTTACTTACTGATCAGAAGGGGTCTGATTGTGAACAGGGGCAGCAGCATTTTTTCCCCTCCACAGCAGCACTGCCATCTATCTGCAGTGTAGGGAAGTGCAACAGAGCCCTATGTATGTGAACGGAGCAGCTCCCAGTACAGCAGTACCACTTTGACAGTAAAAATGATGGAGAATTGACCCCATAACTGAGCATATTTACACCATTGTAAAATAATTGGGAATATCCCTTTAAAAAAAAAAAAAAAAAGTATTATTATTAGAGTTGAGCGACCTTGACCTTTTTAGAGTCGAGCCGGGTTTTGCGAAACCCGACTATGTCCAAAGTCGGGTCGAGTGAAATCGGCCGATTATGACGTAAAGTCGGGATCGACCGAAACACGAAACCCAATGCAAGTCAATGGGGCAGCATAGTCGGCAGTGAGTGGGGGCCAGGAAAACACCTAGAGTGCCCATTTTAATGTCAAAACCATCCATTCTTCTTAATGAAGCTTGTCAAGCGTAATTTACCTTAAAATAATTGGAAGGCATTTGAAATTGGGGGTCATTTGGCTAAAGTTGTGGGGGGTAGGGCTGGTTCAAGTAATTAGTGGGCCCAGTAAATCTGGACCACGTCACGGCAGTGGAGCAGGGAGAGGTAAGTATTTCAACTTTGCAAGTGCTGTGATCCTGAGCAAGCAGGGGGGGGCCCACTCGTTGGCATTGGCACTGGCACAGGGCCCCTCAAAGTACAGCGGTGTGTTTGCACGGCGGGGGCGCCTCCCACCGGCAGCAACACTTTTGCGTACTATGAGAGGCCCTGTGCCAGTGACGTCGCCAACTAGTATTCCTCCCCCCACCTGATGAAGGAACCTGCACTTTCATCTGCACCTTCCTCTTTGTCCCCGTGTAAGGTGGTATGGTATGCGGGAAGAGCAACCTGACTTTCAGCAGGGTCACAATGTTGTTGTGTAGCGTGCACGGGGAATGTTGCGTTATGGGTCAATGTACCAGCAGACTCATCTATCACTGGCTGGGCAATGGGCACGATGAAGTGGAAACACAGATATAGGCCCAAAGAAGAAAGTGGGCTAAATGCAGTTCAAAATTGGTAACACAGGAATAACCAGGGGGCATTGCAGTGGAGGACAACTGGAATGAGAGGCTGACACAGAGAGTAGGGCCAAATCAGTAAGTAGTCGAAATGCAGTTCAAAATTGGCAACCGTAGTAAACAGGCGGCACAGCTTTGTTCAGTGGAGGAGAACAGCAAGGAGTGGCAGACACCGATAGTAGGCCCCAACCCAACTAGTAGGCCAAATGCAGTCTAACATTAACAACTACTTAACGAGAGGCTGAAAATGGAATTTCAGGACAGGAAACCAGGAGAACAGCAAGGAGTGGCAGACACCGATAGTAGGCCCCAAACCAACTAGTACGCCAAATGCAGTTGTTCCATTTAACCACAATTTAATGAGAGCCTGAAGATAGAAGCTCAGGAAAGGCAACCTGGGGAACACCTTGGAGTGTAACACACCATCTCTCTCCACCCCATACCCATTTTGTAGGCCTAATGCTGTGTACTTTTCTACAACTACTAAACGAGAGTCGGAAGACCGAAGCAATGGCAAGGAAACCTGGGGAACACCTTGGAGTGTAACACACCATCTCTCTCCACCCCATACCCAATTTGTAGGCCTAATGCAGCCTACTTTCCGACACCTACTAAACGAGAGCATGAAGATCGAAGCTCAGGAAAGGCAACCTGGGGAACACCTTGGAGTGTAACACACCATCTCTCTCCACCCCATACCCATTTTTTAGGCCTAATGCAGTGTACTTTTCTACAACTACTAAACGAGAGTCGGAAGACCGAAGCAATGGCAAGGAAACCTGGGGAACACCTTGGAGTGTAACACACCATCTCTCTCCACCCCATTCCCCATTTTTTAGGCCTAATGCAGCCTACTTTCCGACACCTACTAAACGAGAGCATGAAGATCGAAGCTCAGGAAAGGCAACCTGGGGAACACCTTGGAGTGTAACACACCATCTCTCTCCACCCCATACCCATTTTGTAGGCCTAATGCTGTGTACTTTTCTACAACTACTAAACGAGAGTCGGAAGACCGAAGCAATGGCAAGGAAACCTGGGGAACACCTTGGAGTGTAACACACCATCTCTCTCCACCCCATACCCAATTTGTAGGCCTAATGCAGCCTACTTTCCGACACCTACTAAACGAGAGCATGAAGATCGAAGCTCAGGAAAGGCAACCTGGTGAAAACCTTGGAGTGTAACACAACCTGTCTCTACACCCCATACACAATTAGTAGGCCTAATGCAGCGTAGTTTCCAACAGCTACTAAACGAGAGCCGGAAGATCGAAGCTCAGGAAAGGCAACCTGGGGAACACCTTGGAGTGTAACACAACCTCTCTCTACACCACGGAAGGGCTGATTCTTAGGAAGGAAGGCTGTTGTAAATAAGCATTGCGCGTCCGAGGGTGATTATATTCTTATTCGGTATCTACTCACCCTCGGACGCGCCATGCTTCTTGATTTGTAATTAATGTTTATTTGCAATGTGCTTTTGACTTACTCAATTATTTTTTTAATTATTGATTTTATTAAATTAATAGTTTAACATCTTATTGGAAATAATTTAAAGGAGACGCGACAGGACAACACTCGGTGGATGCCATATCTGTGTTAACAACTCCAAAAAACTTTCAGTTAACTTCTTGCAGGAGAAAGAAATTGTAGCTGTTGGACCTTTGTAGTACAGTTCCAGATATTTGTTGTGTGTTTGTTTTGATTGTTAAAATGTCTGCATTTGAGATCTCAACACGATCTTATTTTTTATAATCAAATTAATTTTTTAAATATTTTATTAGGTTGGTTCAAGGGGTACACGGGCCGCAGTAGACAGGTCAGTGGAGGCCTAGTGGAAGGAGGGACCACAGACAGGCATCGAAGGCCTAAAATAATAACACATGGCTGTAGGCAATTTTAAATTGGTTCCAGGGGTACACGGGCAGCAGTGCCCTGGTCAGTGTAGTAGTAGTTGAAAGAATGGACCGCAGACAGGCATCGAAGGCCTAAAATAAAAAAATTGGGCTGGCTGTAGGCAATTTTAAATTGGTTCCAGGGGTACACGGGCAGCAGTGGTGTGGTCAGTGGAGGCCTAGTGGAAGGAGTGACCACAGACAGGCATCGAAGGCCTAAAATATTAACACATGGCTGTAGTCAATTTTAAATTGGTTCCAGGGGTACTTGGGCAGCAGTGCCCTGGTCAGTGTAGTAGTAGTTGAAAGAATGGACCGCAGACAGGCATCGAAGGCCTAAAATAAAAAAATTGGGCTGGCTGTAGGCAATTTTAAATTGGTTCCAGGGGTACACGGGCAGCAGTGGTCTGGTCAGTGGAGGCCTAGTGGAAGGAGTGACCGCAGACAGGCATCGAAGGCCTAAAATAATAAAACATGGCTGTAGGCAATTTTAAATTGGTTCCAGGGGTACACGGGCAGCAGTGGTCTGGTCAGTGGAAGTCTAGTGGAAGGAGTGACCGCAGACAGGCTTCGAAGGCCTAACATAACAAACTTGGGCTGGCTGTAGGCACTTTTAAATTGGTTCCAGGGGTACACGGGCAGCAGTGTATGGTCAGTGGAAGTCTAGTGGAAGGAGTGACCGCAGACAGGCATCGAAGGCCTAAAATAATCACACATGGCTGTAGGCAATTTTAAATTGGTTCCAGGGGTACACGGGCAGCAGTGGTGTGGTCAGTGGAGGCCTAGTGGAAGGAGTGACCACAGACAGGCATCGAAGGCCTAAAATATTAACACATGGCTGTAGTCAATTTTAAATTGGTTCCAGGGGTACTTGGGCAGCAGTGCCCTGGTCAGTGTAGTAGTAGTTGAAAGAATGGACCGCAGACAGGCATCGAAGGCCTAAAATAAAAAAATTGGGCTGGCTGTAGGCAATTTTAAATTGGTTCCAGGGGTACACGGGCAGCAGTGGTGTGGTCAGTGGAGGCCTAGTGGAAGGAGTGACCGCAGACAGGCATCGAAGGCCTAAAATAATAACACATGGCTGTAGGCAATTTTAAATTGGTTCCAGGGTTACACGGGCAGCAGTGGTGTGGTCAGTGGAGGCCTAGTGGAAGGAGTGACCGCAGACAGGCATCGAAGGCCTAAAATAATCACACATGGCTGTAGGCAATTTTAAATTGGTTCCAGGGGTACACGGGCAGCAGTGGTGTGGTCAGTGGAGGCCTAGTGGAAGGAGTGACCACAGACAGGCATCGAAGGCCTAAAATATTAACACATGGCTGTAGTCAATTTTAAATTGGTTCCAGGGGTACTTGGGCAGCAGTGCCCTGGTCAGTGTAGTAGTAGTTGAAAGAATGGACCGCAGACAGGCATCGAAGGCCTAAAATAAAAAAATTGGGCTGGCTGTAGGCAATTTTAAATTGGTTCCAGGGGTACACGGGCAGCAGTGGTGTGGTCAGTGGAGGCCTAGTGGAAGGAGTGACCGCAGACAGGCATCGAAGGCCTAAAATAATAAAACATGGCTGTAGGCAATTTTAAATTGGTTCCAGGGGTACACGGGCAGCAGTGGTCTGGTCAGTGGAAGTCTAGTGGAAGGAGTGACCGCAGACAGGCTTCGAAGGCCTAACATAACAAACTTGGGCTGGCTGTAGGCACTTTTAAATTGGTTCCAGGGGTACATGGGCAGCAGTGTATGGTCAGTGGAAGTCTAGTGGAAGGAGTGACCGCAGACAGGCTTCCAAGGCCTAACATAACAAACTTGGGCTGGCTGTAGGCACTTTTAAATTGGTTCCAGGGGTACACGGGCAGCAGTGGTCTGGTCAGTGGAAGTCTAGTGGAAGGAGTGACCGCAGACAGGCTTCCAAGGCCTAACATAACAAACTTGGGCTGGCTGTAGGCACTTTTAAATTGGTTCCAGGGGTACACGGGCAGCAGTGGTCTGGTCAGTGGAAGTCTAGTGGAAGGAGTGACCGCAGACAGGCTTCGAAGGCCTAACATAACAAACTTGGGCTGGCTGTAGGCACTTTTAAATTGGTTCCAGGGGTACATGGGCAGCAGTGTATGGTCAGTGGAAGTCTAGTGGAAGGAGTGACCGCAGACAGGCTTCCAAGGCCTAACATAACAAACTTGGGCTGGCTGTAGGCACTTTTAAATTGGTTCCAGGGGTACACGGGCAGCAGTGGTCTGGTCAGTGGAAGTCTAGTGGAAGGAGTGACCGCAGACAGGCTTCCAAGGCCTAACATAACAAACTTGGGCTGGCTGTAGGCACTTTTAAATTGGTTCCAGGGGTACACGGGCAGCAGTGGTCTGGTCAGTGGAAGTCTAGTGGAAGGAGTGACCGCAGACAGGCTTCGAAGGCCTAACATAACAAACTTGGGCTGGCTGTAGGCACTTTTAAATTGGTTCCAGGGGTACATGGGCAGCAGTGGTCTGGTCAGTGGAAGTCTAGTGGAAGGAGTGACCGCAGACAGGCTTCCAAGGCCTAACATAACAAACTTGGGCTGGCTGTAGGCACTTTTAAATTGGTTCCAGGGGTACACGGGCAGCAGTGGTCTGGTCAGTGGAAGTCTAGTGGAAGGAGTGACCGCAGACAGGCTTCGAAGGCCTAACATAACAAACTTGGGCTGGCTGTAGGCACTTTTAAATTGGTTCCAGGGGTACATGGGCAGCAGTGTATGGTCAGTGGAAGTCTAGTGGAAGGAGTGACCGCAGACAGGCTTCCAAGGCCTAACATAACAAACTTGGGCTGGCTGTAGGCACTTTTAAATTGGTTCCAGGGGTACACGGGCAGCAGTGGTCTGGTCAGTGGAAGTCTAGTGGAAGGAGTGACCGCAGACAGGCTTCCAAGGCCTAACATAACAAACTTGGGCTGGCTGTAGGCACTTTTAAATTGGTTCCAGGGGTACACGGGCAGCAGTGGTCTGGTCAGTGGAAGTCTAGTGGAAGGAGTGACCGCAGACAGGCTTCGAAGGCCTAACATAACAAACTTGGGCTGGCTGTAGGCACTTTTAAATTGGTTCCAGGGGTACATGGGCAGCAGTGGTCTGGTCAGTGGAAGTCTAGTGGAAGGAGTGACCGCAGACAGGCTTCCAAGGCCTAACATAACAAAATTGGGCTGGCTGTAGGCACTTTAAATTGGTTCCAGGGGTACATGGGCAGCAGTGTATGGTCAGTGGAAGTCTAGTGGAAGGAGTGACGGCAGACAGTCTTCGAAGGCCTAACATAACAAAATTGGGCTGACTATAGGCACTTTTAAATTGGTTCCAGGGTAACACGGCCAGCAGTGGCCTGGTCAGTGTAGTAGTTGTAGAAAGAAGGGACCGCAGACAGGCTTCGAAGGCCTAACATAACAAAAATGTCAAAACAATGGTATTGTCAGTGCCAGGCATTGAAGGATGTCAGCGCCTAGACTACACATTGGTGAAGCTGTGAGAGATAATTTTGCTAGTGGTAGAGCACTGTTTGAGCTGGGGGGGGAACTGGCTTGTGGCCGGCGGTACAGGCACAGGGCCCTTCATATTACAACGGTGTGTCTGACGTTGGGTGCGCACCACCACCGCCAGAGACACTTTATTGTACTATGAGGGACCCAGTGGCAGTGCCGTCGACCAAAAGCGGCCACACCCACCTCTTCAGACAAACAGCACTCTCAAGGGTCCAAGCGCAAAGTGGCGATAGCACGGCCCCGTGTGGGGAGTTTGGCCATTTCGTGAGGTGGAAACATGTCGTATGCTGGACAATCAGGTGAAGAAAATTACGAGATTGGAAAAGTCATTCAGAATAGTCCACAGGCAAGACCTTTTCATAGGAAAGCTAGGTGTCAGCCGGGCAGGGTGGGGCAAAAGATTTTGAAATCCAGTTGTGGTTCATTTTAATGAAGGTTAGATCATCTACATTTTGGGTAGCCAGACGAGTCCTGTTTTCTGTTAGTATTGAACCTGCAGCACTGAATACTCTTTCTGATAGGACACTAGCTGCCGGGCAAGCAAGCTCCTGCAATGCATATTCTGCCAATTCTGGCCAGGTGTCTAATTTGGATGCCCAGTAATCAAATGGGAATGACGGTTGAGGGAGAACGTCGATAAGGGATGAAAAATAGTTTGTAACCATACTGGACAAATGTTGTCTCCTGTCACTTTGAATTGATGCTGCAGTACCTGTCCTGTCTGCGGTCATAGAAAAATCACTCCACAACCTGGTCAGAAAACCCCTCTGGCCAACGCCACTTCTGATTTCTACCCCTCTAACACCTCTGGTCTGCTGGCCCCTGGAGCTCGTGTGAGAACGATCACGGGCGCTGTGTGCAGGGAATGCCAGAAGCAAACGGTCAACAAGAGTTGATTGTTTTGTTGCTAATATTAGTTCCAAGTTCTCATGTGGCATAATATTTTGCAATTTGCCTTTATAGCGAGGATCAAGGAGGCAGGCCAACCAGTAATCGTCATCGTTCATCATTTTTGTAATGCGTGTGTCCCTTTTGAGGATACGCAAGGCATAATCCGCCATGTGGGCCAAAGTTCCCGTTGTCAAATCTGCGGTTGTGCTTGGTTGAGGGGCAGTTGCAGGCAAATCTACGTCACTTGTGTCCCTCAAAAAACCAGAACCCGGCCTTGCCACGCCACCAATTTCCCGTGCCCCCGGGAAAGCTTCCTCATTAAAAATATACTCATCCCCATCATCCTCCTCATCCTCCACCTCCTCTTCGCCCGGTACCTCGTCATGTACACTGCCCTGACCAGACAATCGCTGACTGTCATCAAGGCTTTCCTCTTCCTCTGGTGCAGACGCCTGATCCTTTATGTGCGTCAAACTTTGCATCAGCAGACGCATTAGGGGGATGCTCATGCTTATTATGGCGTTGTCTGCACTAACCAGCCGTGTGCATTCCTCAAAACACTGAAGGACTTGACACGTCTTGAATCTTCGACCACTGCACACCTGACAACTCCATGTCTGCCATCCTACTGCCTGCCCGTGTATGTGTATCCTCCCACAAAAACATAACAGCCCGCCTCTGTTCGCACAGTCTCTGAAGCATGTGCAGTGTTGAGTTCCACCTTGTTGCAACGTCTATGATTAGGCGATGCTGGGGAAGGTTCAAAGAACGCTGATAGGTCTGCATACGGCTGGAGTGTACAGGCGAACGGCGGATATGTGCGCAAAGTCCACGCACTTTGAGGAGCAGGTCGGATAACCCCGGATAACTTTTCAGGAAGCACTGCACCACCAGGTTTAAGGTGTGAGCCAGGCAAGGAATGTGTTTCAGTTGGGAAAGGGAGATGGCAGCCATGAAATTCCTTCCGTTATCACTCACTACCTTGCCTGCCTCAAGATCTACAGTGCCCAGCCACGACTGCGTTTCTTGCTGCAAGAACTCGGACAGAACTTCCGCGGTGTGTCTATTGTCGCCCAAACACTTCATAGCCAATACAGCCTGCTGACGTATGCCAGTAGCTGCCCCATAATGGGAGACCTGGTGTGCAACAGTGGCAGGTGCGGATGGAGTGTTTGTGCGACTGCGGTCTGTGGACGAGCTCTTGCTTCTGCAGGAGGACGAGGAGGAGGAGGAGGAGGAGGGGGTGCGAACGGCTACAGACAACTGTTTACTAGACCGTGGGCTAGGCAGAACTGTCCCAAACTTGCTGTCCCCTGTGGACCCTGAATCCACCACATTTACCCAGTGTGCCGTGATGGACACGTAACGTCCCTGGCCATGCCTACTGGTCCATGCATCTGTTGTCAGGTGCACCTTTGTGCTCACAGATTGCCTGAGTGCATGGACGATGCGCTCTTTAACATGCTGGTGGAGGGCTGGGATGGCTTTTCTGGAAAAAAAGTGTCGACTGGGTAGCTCGTAGCGTGGTACAGCGTAGTCCATCAGGTCTTTGAAAGCTTCGCTTTCAACTAACCGGTAGGGCATCATCTCTAACGAGATTAGTCTAGCTATGTGGGCGTTCAAACCCTGTGTACGCGGATGCGAGGCTAAGTACTTCCTTTTTCTAACCATAGTCTCATGTAGGGTGAGCTGGACTGGAGAGATGGAGATCGTGGAACTAGCGGGGGTGCCGGTGGACATGGCAGACTGAGAGACGGTGGGAGATGGTATTGTTGCCGCCGGTGCCCTAGATGCAGTGTTTCCTACTACGAAACTGGTGATTCCCTGACCCTGACTGCTTTGGCCTGGCAAAGATACCTGCACAGATACAGCAGGTGGTGCGCTAAATGGTGGTCCTACACTGCCGGAAGGGATGTTGCGTTGATGACTAGCTTCATTGGCCGAGGGTGCAACAACCTTAAGGGACGTTTGGTAGTTAGTCCAAGCTTTCAAATGCATGGTGGTTAAATGTCTATGCATGCAACTAGTATTGAGACTTTTCAGATTCTGACCTCTGCTTAAGGAAGTAGAACATTTTTGACAGATGACTTTGCGCTGATCAATTGGATGTTGTTTAAAAAAAATGCCAGACTGCACTCTTTCTAGCATCGGATACCTTTTCAGGCATTGCAGACTGAGCTTTAACCGGATGGCCACGCTGTCCTCCACCAGGTTTTGGCTTTGCCACGCGTTTTGGGCAAGATACGGGCCCGGCAGATGGAACCTGTGGCGATGTTGATGCCTGCTGCGGCCCCTCCTCCTCCTCTGCTTCAGAACTGCTGCCGCCTGCACCCTGTTCCCCCAATGGCTGCCAATCGGGGTCAAGAACTGGGTCATCTAATAACTCTTCTTGTACCTCCTGCGCAACTTCGTCTGTGTCACCGTGTCGTTCGGTGGTATAGCGTTCGTGATGGGGCAACATAGTCTCATCAGGGTCTGATTCTTGATCAGCACCCTGCGAGGGCAATGTTGTGGTCTGAGTCAAAGGACCAGCATAGTAGTCTGGCTGTGGCTGTGCGTCAGTGCACTCCATGTCAGATTCAATTTGTAATGGGCATGGACTGTTAACTGCTTCACTTTCTAAGCCAGGGACGGTATGTGTAAAGAGCTCCATGGAGTAACCCGTTGTGTCGCCTGCTGCATTCTTCTCTGTTGTTGTTTTTGCTGAAGAGGACAAGGAAGTGACTTGTCCCTGACCGTGAACATCCACTAACGACGCGCTGCTTTTACTTTTACCAGTTTCACGAGAGGAGGCAAAAGAGCTAGAGGCTGAGTCAGCAAGATAAGCCAAAACTTGCTCTTGCTGCTCCGGCTTTAAAAGCGGTTTTCCTAATCCCAGAAAAGGGAGCGTTCGAGGCCTTGTGTAGCCGGACGACGAACCTGGCTCCACAGCTCCAGACTTAGGTGCAATATTTTTTTTCCCCACGACCACCTGATGCTCCACCACTACCACTACCCTCATTACCAGCTGACAATGAACGCCCCCGGCCACGACCTCTTCCACTAGACTTCCTCATTGTTTTAAAAACGTAACCAAACTAACGTTATTTGTTGCAGTCACACAACTTACACGGTGAGCTATAACTTCAGTATGATTTAGCTACCCCTTTACAGGTTGGTGAGACCACAGCGAAAATCAGGCCCAATGTTACACACTCTTTTTTTGGTGGCTGCAAATTAGAGAGATGCCCCACACGCAGGACTGTCACTGAAGCACAAATGTTAATATTAATGTCACACTATTATTTTTTTTTTATTTTTATTTTTTTCAGGAACACTTTAGAAACCCCCCCAAAAAAAAAACATTGATTTTTGCAGGGAGAATTTAGAAAACAAATGTAACAAACTATATGCTTTCTATGGGCCACTGAGTGAGAGATGACGCACACAGGAATCAGGAGTGGCACACAAGCCCAGAGGCCAATATTTTTCTACCAATGATTGATGGAGTTATTTTCTCTGGTAGATTTTGGAACCCAAATCAAGGAAAAAAAATATAGGCTTTCTATGGACCACAATTGGAGAGAGAGAGAGAGAGAGATGGCACACCCAGGAGTCAAGACTGGCACACAAGCAGAAAGGCCAATATTAATCTCCCACTGTTTTTTTTTTTTTTTTTTTTTTTTTTTCAGGGAGACTTTAGAAAAAAAAATAATAAAAAAAATATGATTTTATCAGGAAGAATTTAGAAACCAAATAAAATAAAATGATTTTTTCAGGGAGAATTTATAAAACAAATAAAACCAAAAATAGGCGTTCTATGGCCCACTGACTGAGAGATGACGCACACAGGAATCAGGAGTGGCACACAAGCCCAGAGGCCAATATTTTTCTACCAATGATTGATGGAGTTATTTTCTCTGGTAGATTTTGGAACCCAAATCAAGGAAAAAAAATATAGGCTTTCTATGGACCACAATTGGAGAGAGAGAGAGAGAGAGAGAGAGAGAGAGATGGCACACCCAGGAGTCAAGACTGGCACACAAGCAGAAAGGCCAATATTAATCTCCCACTGTTTTTTTTGGTTGTTTTTTTTTTTTTTTTTTTCAGGGAGACTTTAGAAAAAAAAATAATAAAAAAAATATGATTTTATCAGGAAGAATTTAGAAACCAAATAAAATAAAATGATTTTTTCAGGGAGAATTTATAAAACAAATAAAACCAAAAATAGGCGTTCTATGGCCCACTGACTGAGAGATGACGCACCCAGGAGTCAAGACTGGCACACAAGCAGAAAGGCCAATATTAATCTCCCACTGTTTTTTTTTTTTTTTTCAGGGAGACTTTAGAAAAAAAAATAATAAAAAAAATATGATTTTGTCAGGAAGAATTTAGAAACCAAATAAAATAAAATGATTTTTTCAGGGAGAATTTAGAAAACAAATAAAACCAAAAATAGGCGTTCTATGGCCCACTGACTAAGAGAGAGAGAGAGAGATGGAACGCTTAGTACTGGCACACAAGCCCAAAGGGCAATATTAATCTCCCTTTTTTTTTCCAGGGAGAATTTCTAAAACCCCCCAAAAAAAAAAATAGGCTTTCTATGGCCCACTATTTGTGAGAGAGATGGGACGCTCAGGACTGGCACAGATGGCACGCTCAGGACTGGCACAGAAGCCCAGAGGCCAATATTAATCTCCCTTTTTTTCTGGGAGAATTTATAAAACCAAAAAAATATTTAAATAGGCTTTCTATGGCCCACTATTTGTGAGAGAGATGGCACGCTCAGGACTGGCACAGATGGCACGCTCACAACTGGCACACAAGCCCAGAGGCCAATATTAATCTCCCTTTTTTCAGGGAAAATTTATAAAACCAAAAAAAAAATTAAATAGGCTTTCTATGGCCCACTATTTGTGAGAGAGATGGCACGCTCAGGACTGGCACAGATGGCACGCTCACAACTGGCACACAAGCCCAGAGGCCAATATTAATCTCCCTTTTTTCAGGGAAAATTTATAAAACAAAAAAAAAAAATTAAATAGGCTTTCTATGGCCCACTATTTGTGAGAGAGATGGCACGCTCAGGACTGGCACAGATGGCACGCTCACAACTGGCACACAAGCCCAGAGGCCAATATTAATCTCCCTTTTTTTCAGGGAGAATTTATAAAACCAAAAAAAAAATTAAATAGGCTTTCTATGGCCCACTATTTGTGAGAGAGATGGCACGCTCAGGGCTGGCACAGATGGCACGCTCAGGACTGGCACACAAGCCCAGAGGCCAATATTAATCTCCCTTTTTTTCAGGGAGAATTTATAAAACCCCAAAAAAAATAAAATAGGCTTTCTATGGCCCACTATTTGTGAGAGAGATGGCACACTCAGGACTGGCACACAAGCCCAAAGGCCAATATTAATCTCCCACTGTATTTTTATCAGGGAGAATTTATACACCCCACAAAAAAAAATACAGAAAAATGAAAAGGCTTTCTATGGCCCACTATGTGAGAGAGATGGCACACACAGGGATGGCACTCTAGCAGAAATGCCAAATTGCCAATCTTAATCTCCCACCAAAAAAAAAAAAAAAAAAACACAGGGAATGTCCTACAATTACTATCTCCCTGCCTGCAGTAATCTCAGCCAGGTATGGCAGGCAGCTACTATCTCCCTGCCTGCAGTAATCTCAGCCAGGTATGGCAGGCAGCAATAAGGAGTGGACTG
Source organism: Ranitomeya imitator (assembly GCF_032444005.1). Lineage (NCBI taxonomy): Eukaryota > Metazoa > Chordata > Amphibia > Anura > Dendrobatidae > Ranitomeya > Ranitomeya imitator. Next base: position 44,955,936 of record NC_091288.1, read on the forward strand.
ATGCACAAATGAAATAAAAAGTGTGGACAAACAAAAAAGATAGCTGTGCAGAAAGGAAGGAACAAGAGGATTTGTGCTTTGAAAAAAGCAGTTGGTTTGCACAGCGGCGTACACACAGCAATGCAGCTATCAGGGAGCCTTCTAGGGCAGCCCAATGAGCTACAGCGCTGAGGGGAAAAAAAAAAAAAAAAAACTTCCACTGTCCCTGCACACCGAGGGTGGTGTTGGACAGTGCAAATCGCTGCAGCACAAGCGGTTTTGTGGTTAATGGACCCTGCCTAACGCTATCCCTGCTTCTGACAAAGCGGCAGCAACCTCTCCCTAAGCTCAGATCAGCAGCAGTAAGATGGCGGTCGGCGGGAACGCCTCTTTATAGCCCCTGTGACGTCGCAGACAGCAAGCCAATCACTGCAATGCCCTTCTCTAAGATGGTGGGGACCAGGACCTATGTCATCACGCTGCCCACACTCTGCGTTTACCTTCATTGGCTGAGAAATGGCGCTTTTCGCGTCATTGAAACGCGACTTTGGCGCGAAAGTCGCGTACCGCATGGCCGACCCCGCACAGGGGTCGGATCGGGTTTCATGAAACCCCGACTTAGCCAAAAGTCGGCGACTTTTGAAAATGTTCGACCCGTTTCGCTCAACCCTAATTATTATTATTATAGTGCCATTTATTCCATGGCGCTTTACATGTGAGGAGGGGTATACATAATAAAAGCAAGTACAATAATCTTGAACAATACAAGTCACAGCTGGTACAGGAGGAGAGAGGACACTGCCTGCGAGGGCTCACATCTGCAGATTATTTTACCTTTTTTTCCCTACGGTTGGATTTTTTTTTCAAGTTTTGCAAGGTTGTTTCCACCAATCTCTGCCATCAGGAAACAATGTACAGTCTGAGTTATGTCAACGCTGAAGTTTTTTACTTGGAACCAGAGGTGACTCCAGGTCACCAATAAGCTGCAACCTTAGAAGGAAGATAGACTTTTCAGGGCATGTGCACACGTCAGGATTTTATGCAGAAATTTCCGGAGCAAAACCGGAGATTTTCTGCAGAAAATCTGCACGTGTTTTACTTGCGTTTTTGACCGTTTTTTTTTCCAGAGCTTCCCTATGCATTAAATAGCGGGAAATCCGCAAAAAATCCGTAAAATTGATGAACATGCTGCCTATGCATTTTTATCGTGGAAAAATACGCATGTGCACAAAAATTGCGGAATGCCTTCAAAATGATGCTTAATGTATGCTTTTAAGTGTTTTTGCCGTGAAAAACCGCCGAAAAAACGCGCAAAAAATCCGGAACATGTGCACATACCCTCAATGACTGTCCAATAATACGGAAAATCTGATGGTTCAGAACCTGTCCGGTACCTTTTAGGCAGCATTCATTTATGTCTTCAGTTTTAAAGCTGTTTTAAAGATTTGTTTCACCTTTGTGGTAGTATGCTAAAACCAATGATGTCGTTCAAAATTGCAACTTGTCCCGCAGTAAAACAAGCCCTCACATGGCCATATTGACAGAAAAATAAAAAAGTTATTGCTCTGGGAAGGAGGGGAGCGAATGAGAACTCAAAAACGGAAAAGGGCAAGGTCTTGAAGGGGTTAAACTGAGCATGCTCCAAATTTTTTTATCTAATAATCTAGATATGCTAGCCAGATCTGTCGAAAAACGCATCCGTCGCATCAGTTTTTCACAGTCTGCGCCGGATCCGTTTTTTCCAACATTCACCGGATTGTGCCTGATGCAAAAAGCATGATGTGTGAAAGTAGCCCTAAAGAGCACGAATGGACCATGAGGCTTTCTGCAGCTGCAGTGGTGTCTGCTAAAAAGTCATCCGCTTTTTGAATGGTTGGAAAATTGGCTAAAATCTGATCCTGCGGACATTTATTTATAATGAGATTGCAGCTGGCTTAACAATACAATTAAAGATCTTGCTGCGATGTTTGGCTTAAATGCTGCTGCCCCCAACTACCAGGCCCTTTTGAGGAAATGTTTTGCCTTTTTCATTCAAGGGATCTTTTAGGAGGTCTGAATCAAAGGACGAAGCTGATTTGTGGGGTACATATGAAATGGCCGCATTGATTTTGGGGGCCTTTTCCCCAACACTCACAAACATTGAATTCAAGGGGTATTTTACTCCACAGGATTCCTGGCTTGGCTTTCTTTCTCCATTCTAAGGCCGGGAACACACACAGCGAGATACGGCTGAGTCTCGCAGGTTAAAGCCCAGCTCTGGCACCGGCACTCTGGAGCGGAGCGTGCGGCCGCATAGCAATACATGGAGCCGCACGCTCCGCTCCGGAGTGCCGGTGCCAGAGCTTGTTTTTAACCAGCGAGACTCGGCCGTATCTCGCTGTAGTGTGACTCCGGCCTAAAGCAGAGGAACAGTATAGGGAGTGCACCTCTTATAATACTGGAGATGTTATTTTCAAATCTCCTGCCATTAGAATGGCCGTGTCCCAAGAAAATGATGTCATATGCTATGACCCGAGTCACTCACTTCTCCCATCCATGCATGCAGGAACAAATTACCCCAGAAACCATTACCGCAGCTGTCGCAAAAGGAAGGGAGACTTCGCCGCATCTTCCTGGGCCAGGGAGTCACTAGACAAGGTCACTGCGGCATGCAAGCCACATCGTTTCAGTTGGGTGCCCTGGAAATGAAATAGTAATAAAAAAAATCATGTGACTGCTCCAACCTCCAGTTCCTCCTCTCTTCCCATCAGCGCACGTGACATGAGCGTGGGTCGCCAATGGGTTAGCTGATGACTCTTGTGCTTGTCATTACGCAGCTCCTTTGAAACCCTGCTTGTGGCCAGGCTTCAAAGGAGACAGTGATTTCAGCTACAGTTGAAACCAGAAGTTTACATCCACTATATAAAAAGACACATATGCATGTTTTTCTCAATATCTGACATGAAATCAGAATAAACCTTTCCTATTTAGGCCAGTTGGGATTACCATAATTATTAATATTTGCCAAATGCCAGAAAAATCAGAGAGATAATGTTTTAAAGCATTTTTATTACTTACTGCAAAGTCGAAAGTTTACATACACTAAGATTACTATGCCTTTAAACAATTCCGGACTGCCGATATGATGAGGTCATGTGTTTGGAAGTTTTTGATAGTTTTTTGTGCAACATTTGAGTAAGGGTACCGTCACACAGTGCAATTTTGATCGCTACGACGGCACGATTTGTGACGTTCGAACGATATAGTTACGAGATCGCAATGTCTGACACGTTCCTGCGATCGGGGACCCCGCTGAGAATCGTACGTCGTAGCAGATCGTTTGAAACTTTCTTTCATCGTCTAGTGTCCCGCTGTGGCGGCATGATCGCATGGTGTAACATATATCGTATACGGTGTGCGCATAGTAACCAACGGCTTCTACATCGCACATACGTCATGAAATTATCGCTCCAGCGTCATAGATTGCAAAGTGTGACAGCAGTCTACGACGCTGGAGCGATATTGTTACGATGCTGGAGCGTCACGGATCGTACCGTCGTAGCGATGAAAATTGCACTGTGTGACGGTACCCTTAGAGACACACCTGTGGATATATTTTAATGCACACCTGAAACACACTGCTTCTTTGTGTAGCACGATTGGAAAATGTAAAGAAATCAGCCAAGATATCAGAAAGAGAATTGTGTATTTGTACAAGTCTGGATCATCCATCTGGATCATCCTTGGGTATAATTTCAAGATACCTGAAGGTCCCTCGTTCATCTGTACAAACAATTATATGCAAGTGCAAATAAAATGAGAATGTACCGCCATCATACCGCTCAGGAAGATGGGTTCGGTGTCCCAGAGATGAACGTGCTTTTGTCCGACGTGTATATCAAACCAAGGACAATAGCAAAAGACCTTGTGAAGATGATGGCGGAAGCTGGTAAGATTGTGTCAGTATCCACAGTGAAATGAGTACTATATCAACATGGGCTGAAAGGCCACTGCCAGGAAGAAGCCATTACTCCAAAAGAAACATAAAAATACAGTTTAATGTTTGCAAATGAAAACAGGAACAAAGACCTTGGTTTTTGGAGCATGTCCAGTGGTCTGATGAAAATAAAATTGATTACGTTTGGAGGAAAAAGGGAGAGGCTTGGAAGCCTAAGAACACCATCCCTACTGTGAAACATGGGGGTGGCAGCATCATATTGTGGGGTTGTTTTGCTGCAGAAAGGACTGGTGCACTTCACAAAATAGATGGCATCATGAGAAAAGAGAAAATTATGTGGCAAAACTGAAGCAACATCTCAAGACTAGAGATGAGCGAACTTGCTCCGGTTCCCTCTTATTCGGCAAGCTATAGCGCTTGCCAAATAAGTTAGAGGGAATGCGGCTTCCTGGATCGCGCCGGCCGGTTGATCGGTGCCAAAGCTGCATGTGTCGCGGCTGTGTCATAGTCTCGACACCTGCATGGAGGGCCGGTTTTGTCATCTCTACTCAAGACATCAGCCAGGAAGTTAAAGCTTGGGAGGAAAGGGTTCTTCCAAATGGACAATGACCAGAAGCATACTGCCAAAATGGCAACAAAGTGGCTTAAGGATAACAAAGTCAATGTTTTGGACTGGCCATCACAAAGCCCTGATCTCAATCCTATTGACAATTTATGGGCAAAGCTGAAAAGACATGTGCGAGCAAGGCAACATACATCCTGGATCAGTTACACCAGTTCTGTCAGGAGGAATGGGCCCAAATTCTAGCCATTTTGAGAAGCTTGTGGAAGGATATCCCAAACGTTTGACCGAAGTCATTCAGTGTAAGAGCAATGGTACCAAATACTAATGAAGTGTATGTAAACTTTTGACTTTGCAGTAATAAAAAAGCCTTAAAACAGTCTCTCTCATTCTGGCAAATAATAATTATGGTAATTTTAATTGTTGCTGTGGTTTTGTGCTGGTTTGGTGGCGCGGTTTGAAGACACCGGGCTGTCTGCCCTGCCTGTGCATTGCCAATGTGGCGAAGTTCGGTGCGAAGCTCCGCTTCGTTAGGGCGCTAGGTACCCACTACGAGGTTTGCCGTGACATGGCAGTGGGCTTCATACAGTCTGATCAGAATGTTAAACTAAGATCATGTTCAGTTATATATATTTTTGCCTGGCGGCATTGGATCATTGTATAATTTTTGGAGGTGCTGTCCATCCCTTTTTCAGCATATTGTCCTATTTTGGCTTTGGATGTGCACTCCTCCCATTTGGCACAGGTGATTTTAATCAGCAGGAGACTGAAAAGGGGTCTAGCCCATTTTTGCTCTCACTAAAGAGCTTGATGGAGGCGAGTTTCATTGCTCCTTGCTAGTGATGAGCGAGTATACTCGTTGCTTCGGTGATCTCCGAGTATTTGTTAATGTTCAGAGATTTAGTTTTCATCGCGGCAACTGAATGATTTACAGCTACTACCCAGCCTGAGTGCCTGAGTACATGTGGGAGTTGCCTTGTTGCTGGGGAATCCCCACCTGTTCAAGCTGTCTAGTAGCCGCAAATCATGCTGCTGAGGCGATGAAAACTTAAAAATCTCCGAGCAGATACAAGTACTCGGAGATCACCTGAGCAACGAGTACACTCGCTCATCACTACTCCTTACATTTGGTGTTGGGTGCGGTGGTTTTGTGCTGGTGGGGCGGCACGGTCTGGAGTCCTGGGGATTCTGTCTTGCTAGCAGTGTTTTTTGTATCACCGCAAGTGCAAAACCGCAAGTGCCGCACATGTCCGCAAGTAGCCATCACTACCTGTCCCTGCACCTCGCTAGCTCATCCCTAACCATCCCTCCCTGACCTAAAACTACACTATAAAGCTTTAGGAAAACAATTTATTAACTGACATATTCCTATGATAATGAGGCTCCAGGCTTCGACGTAGACTGGGACGGGCAGTCTCCGGGTCTCCATTCTCTCTGTGCACACCCTCAGTCCCTGCCTCACTGCCTGTGCACAGACATCCCTCCACCGGACCCGGTAATCACTGCTCGCAGTGGCATACTGGCAGAGGTGTACCTAGGGTTTCTGGCACCAGGGGCAAGAATTCATTTTGGTGCCCTCCCCCCCACAGGACATATGCGATTTGCACACTTAGTCATGTACCCACGAGCTCCTCTCCCTAATGCTCTCAATGTTCACTGAAAAACAGAAGCAGAAGAGAAGCTCGTTGTCACAGGACCACAACTATGAAAGTCGCATATGAGTGAAGTGTCCATGTGATGACTACTGCAACCTGCACAGCTGAATTCTCACAACTAATGCACTGCACACTTTTAGGATTCTCCCTTGCCGGTGGACAGTCATGTCAGCACAAGTATGTGATTTGTATACGTCTGACCACATTCTGACTAGACGTGCCCGGCCTCGCTGTTTATTTTTATTGAGTGAGGCCACATATGTCTAGTCAGCATGTGACCGCATGTATGTAAATCACCAGCACGAGAGAATCCTGACAGCGTGCAGTGCGCACTGTGAGAAGTGAGAATTAGTCAGTATCACAAATAACATTTACATCCAGGTACCTTATAGATGACGTCGTCTCTGGAGCCGTTCTCCTTTTCTTCATCTTCTCCAGATCCCATGATGAGTTTTCTAATCCACAGCCATCTCTGCTGCAGACTTCCATCTTCTCCGCTTTTTCAGAAAATCTCCACATGACGCCCTTAAAGACAAAAGTGTCATTATAATGCTCCTGAATAACAAATTGCCCCTCACTATATTGTCTGCACAAAATATGACCCCCACACTGTCCCTCTTATGGTACATGCTCTTCACATTGACCTCTCCTTTCCATACCGGCCCCCTCTTCATACTGTCCTCACACTGGGTCCCCCTATAGGGCTCAGTATTTATACTGTACTCTCTCATCACATTCCCCCTCCTTGGTATACTGTCCCCTCCTGGCTGTGCCCTTACACTGTCCCTCCATGCTACGCCCCCACTACTCACTTTTCTGCCCCATACTGTCTCCTCACACTATTCCCCTCCCTCATACTGTCTCCTCTCACATCTCCCGTTCACCATCCTGTCTCATATATTTACCCCCTCACTTTCTTTCTGCCTGCTCACCTGACTCCCCATACTGTCTGCACACATCCCATCACCCTCACTCCCCGTACTCTGTCCACATCCATTTTTCACATCGCTACTCATACTGTGTCCACACATTCCCTCGTTCGCTCTCCATATTGTCTGCACCTATCACCCGATATTGTTTCCTGATATATGCTCCCCATTGCCCCTTACGGTTTCCTCATACATGTCCCCCATTCTCCCATCCTGTGTGCATGGCTCGGCTCCTCCATCCTCCCACCCTGTGTGCATGGCTCGGCTCCCCCATCCTCCCACCCTGTGTGCATGGCTCGGCTCCCCCATCCTCCCACCCTGTGTGCATGGCTCGGCTCCCCCATCCTGTATGCATGGCTCGGCTTCCCCATCCTCCCACCCTGTGTGCATGGCTCCCCCATCCTCCCACCCTGTGTGCATTGCTTGGCTTCCCCATCCTCCCACCCTGTGTGCATGGCTTGGCTCCCCAATCCTCCCACCCTGTGTGCACGGCTCTCCCATCCCCCTCCCGTCATACTCACCTTTCTCTCACCGCGTGGTGCAGAACTTCCCAGCATCTCTGCAGCATCTTCCTTCCTGTATGAGCGGTCACGTGGTACCGCTCATTAAGGTAATGAATATGCGTCCATATTCATCACCTCAATGAGCGGTACCACGTGACCGCTGAGGACAGGACGAGCTGCCGGCGCTGAGACGGAGTTGCAGCAGGCACCGCTGGAGGAGGGGGGGGGGGGGGGGGGGGAGTATGAAGTCTTCGGGGGGGGGGGTTTGACCCCGGACTTTATAAAAAAAAAAACCTTGCTCAAGTGCACCCCCCCAGCATCCAGCCACCCTAGGCACATGCCCTCAAGTGCCTAGTGGCAAATACGGCCCTGGCTGAGACAGAAGGCCTCTGCCCTGCCGCTGTGATCGGTGTGTGGCTCTACTCCATGGGGAACTCCTTTCATTTGGTGTTATGCTGTGTGGCAGCCGTTGCTGTGGTTTTGTGCTGGTGAGGTGGCACAATCTGAAGACACAAGGCCGTCTGCCCTGCCTGTGCATTGCTGCTGTGGCGGTGTTCAGCGTGTGGCTCCGCTCCGTTAGAGACCCACTACAAGGTTTGCAGTGACGCGGCAGTGGGCTTCATACAGTTTGATCAGAATGTTAAACTAAGAACCTCATGTTCCGTTATATAGATTTTTGCTTAGCAACATTAGATCATTATATGATTTTTGGAGGTGCTGTCCATCCCTTTTTTCAGCAAAAAATGTAAATATTACGGGTCTCAGAAAATGACAACACAATCCGAACACTTTATTTTGCCACTAAAAAAAAAAAAAAAAATCAACAATTTGACATGTTGGGCATCACTGTAATCCTATTGAGAATCATATTTGCAAGATAAATTTTACTAAACATTGTGCATCATGAAAACAGTTCCCAAAAAACTGTCAAAATTGCAGTGCTTTTTTTTTTCACAAATTCTCCCCACTTGTATTTTTTTTTTCCATTTTCCAGTACACAATGTGGTAAAACAAAAGTAATATTTGTCTCGCAAAAAACAAGCTCTCATTAAGTGGACAGAAAAATAAGAAGTTAGAACAAAAACCTAGAGATGAACTGGAAAATAAATGGGCATTCATGCAACATGTAGGTGCATGTTCACACTGATCACTAAACAGACAAAGCACAATGAAACTTAAGATAAAAACAAAATGCGCAAATACCCTGCAGTAAATAAATAGCAACAGTGCATAAAAAACCCCCCACAACCAGTACATAATATAATGTTTCCCAAAAAACAAAAGCCATCCCACCACGTCAAGGTGACCCTTTACGGGACAGTCCTAACCTCTAGTATTAAATCCTTACCATATGTCAAATGACGCAAATGTGAACAAGAGCCCCATGGTGGGTGTCTATTCGTCAGGGTCCCCCAGTCTTGCTCGGCCTTTATTTTCATATATTCACCATTAGACATATCGTAAGGTTTTAATACTAGAGGTTAGAACCATCCCAAATAGGGTCACCTTGACAAGGTGGGATGGCTTTTACAAAAATTTTTTAATCAAAACTGTTATTTTCATGCACTACTGCTAGTTATTTACTGTAGGGTATTTGCTCATTTTGTTTTCATCTTCGGTTTTGAGAAGCGAGAACTGGAGAAGATTTGGACATGTTATACATGATTTCTGCTTCATTTGTATTTATAAAAGGGTTAAATTTATAAATTTCTGGCTTCCTGCGGCTTCCAATAAAAGGACCAAGGGATCTACAAAGTCAGGCTATGAAATTATTAGCACAAAATTTCTGACCTATTTAGAACATTCAATTTAAAGGGAGGTGGTCTCACGACAAAACTTTTTTACCTTCATAACCTGTCAATTTGGGCAGCAGTTGGGGTTCCAGAGGTCAGATATCCACTGTTCTTACTTTTATAAACCAGTTTGATTGACAAGCTATGAAAGTACAGAACAGGTTGCTGCAGGACAACCCTTTCAGGTTTTATAGAAGAAAACTGTACAACCTCTTCCTTCACTCTCTAAAATTATCAAAAGGTGAGCAGATCAGAAGAGTCTTTTTGACACAGCCGGTGATGTGTTTAAAGAGTACCTGTCATCATAGACCACTCATATTAGGGTATGCGGAGATGCCCAACCAAAGACAATGCATAGATTAACCCTTTCACCGAAAAGCATAAGGGAGAAAAGCAGAAAAAAGTCCTACGTAATCCCTAAAAGTATGCAATAAATCAACAAGATGTCAGAAGGCAAATGTTATGGACCATCTTGTTGAACATCTCAAAGACATGCATTTCATATCAGAAATATTAATTTTCTTAAAAGGACATGAGACAGCTTCAGGTGCAATATTTGTATTTTTGGCTTAAAGAGGAACAGTCATTCTAATTTTTTTTTCATGGCTAGTACACATAAAAATAAGCAACTTTGTAATATCTCTTACCAGAGGAAACCACTTTTCTGCCAGGATGGATTATTATAAAGATTCACAGGAACAGCAACTGCCAACTCATCTCAGTATCATTAAAAAAAAATCCATTTGCACTGACTATAGATTTTATTCGTGAACTGAGAATCTTTTTTTTGAATAAATGATCAGTTCTGGTCAAGGAAAAACGCATATTTCTCTGATAAGATATATTACAATGTTGCTTATTTTCATGTGTACTACTACGGTAATTTAACAAAAAAAGTTTTTTTTAAAAAAAAAAACAATAGATACCCTTTAAAATTACTTTTGCACTTTGGTTTCATAAAAAAAAATAATTCAGAATGATTTAACCAAGAATCTGTCAGTGAACTCGTTCTGTGGAGAGGTCTTATTACTCTTAGCTTCCCTCTTCTACACTCCTCGCAGTTGATTTATGGCCACATGAAAGATATCAGAACTTTGCGGTCATGAGTCCAACATAAGAATTAAAATACCGTATCCTGATTCTCCGTTTGTACCCTACAACAAACAGTGCAGTACTCAGGGCCCGATTCATCAAAGCTTAATCTACGTTCACATTAGCGTTTTGCGGGGTTGCGTCGGGCGCAGCTGCGGCGACGCATGCGTCCCTATATTTAACATGGGGGCACATGGACATGCGTTGTCTTGCGTTTTGTGACGCATGCGTCTTGTCGCAAGCGTCAGGGCGCAGAGGACCCAGCAAGTTGTATTTTTTTTGCGTCCAAAATCAAGCCAAAAATGGACGCATGCGTCACAAAACAATGCGTTTTTGCGTGCGTTTCATATCCGTCGTGCATTGCGGCGGCGACGCTGCGTCCAAAGACGCGAATGTGAACGTAGCCTAACACTACAAAATTGTGGTGTAAAAACTTTGAAAAGTTGCCAAATTTTGGAGCAGCTCAAAGTTGCACCAAAGCTTTGCAACTTTTGGCGTTTTCAAAGCTAGTTTCTCGAAGGTCTGCCTAAATGGGCAGAGCGGGAAGCTACAGCTCGTTCAATTCATGAAGTGTGGTGTCCCATACGCCAGAAATCTCAACTCTAGTCTCTCTGCCTGTTGTAAGATTTCTGACGTGGTGCACAACACTTGCCAGCTGCTCCTGATTCATCAAGTAGCCAGTCTGATGAATTGGGCCCTCAGTCTTTAGCAGGCAATTGGTGCAAAATTTAATTGAATATATTTTCAGTCAAACACATACAACAACAAAAAAAAAATCCCCCCCCCCCCCCCCCAAAAAAAAAAAAAAAATCACACTCCTCCCCCCGCCAAAAGGTCCATATTTTTTTAAACTTTGCTCTATGTGAATCACTTTTGTGAACACAACCATGTTGCGAGTTGAAGTTGTCAGTTGTTTTCATGGCAACCAGGGCTGTGAAGTCAGAGTCGTGGGGTCAGAGCCCATTTTGTCATGTCGGTGTCATGGACATTGAGGAGTCGGAGGTTTGGCTTACCGACTCCACAGCCCTGATGGCAACTGCCTTGCTTAAGGATATATTAGCGAGTCATTTGGAGATAATTCTCGTGTTAATACATTTTTTTCTTACCTTTCTTGGAGGATTTCCCATGTCTGTTGTCAAGTAGTGTAGATCTATTTTAGAAGCACTAAGGAATATATATATATATATATATATATATATATATATATATATATATATATATATATATATATATTTATTTATTTTTTCAACTCTTCAATCCAAAGCTTGACATACGATGGTTTATTCACATTGCGTACCAATCCGAGCCACAACAGATTAGTCCAGCTCAGACCATTAGAGGTGTATGTCTGGAAACCACTAAGAGCAGAGAAGTTACATTACTTCCGTATAATCTATACAACATAAAATCGGACCTAAGGAACCAATATCACTCGTTCTGTGTTTTCTGTTTGAAAAGGCAGTCTTCCTGCTGACAATCATCTTGAAAGCCGCCATACACATTGGATGAATTTCAGCAATTGCGTGTTCCAGCCCTCAAACACTTGTTGAACCTACATGACAGATCCATTTGTCTTAAGAGACGATAAGCCACTGTAAGGTGTCTGGCAGCAATATACTACCACCCTCTCATTTACTTTTTAATCTTCTGGTAGGCCTTTTGAGAATTAAAAGAACAAAAAAAAAAATTGGTGCCCAGCTACCATTACTAACAATTATTTTTTTCTATGCAAACTAGCTCTCCTCCTAGAACAAAACTGGGTCTCTAGTGGTAGCTACTTAAGCTAGCCAGCGTGCATACTTATAACAACCCTTGCCCAAAAGACATTCATCTGTTTTCAGGGTGCTTGCACATTAATGCTGGGTTTACATGGGCCAACTCCGTTGGGCTACTGCAGTGTTTAGACAGGCAACTACAAGTCTGCGTGCACAGAATGATGGGCCTCAAGATACTGGGTGGGTTTGGGGCCTTTGAGGATGTTCTAGAGGGGTAAACTTTCTTTCTATGGTGACTGCCACATACATGACACTAGATGACTCTTCATGGAGAAGAGAAAATGTGTTATACCTTTTGCTGGCAGCAAAAACTGGTTGATAAGTCTCCTTAAGACTGCAGACATTGTCCAAAAGGAAAAGACAGTATCTCCTAGAAAATAACTCGACTTGATTTGTTTATTGTAAAATAGTTACAGAAGTTTTGGGAAATGCCAAATAACCTTACATTTGCAACAGAAGTGAATGATGCACTTGAATACACGATTTTTCACTTTGTATAGGAGAGAAGAAGACAGGAACATTTAAAGAAGCTGTCCACCACTTGGACAACTTCTCATACCCCTCACTTGGCCCTCATAAAATAATAAAGATTATATTCACCTCCTGGCGCCGATCCGGGGGTGTCAGCACTCGGTCTCCTGTGCAGTTGTGGTGACACGTGACCCCAGCGCCCAATCAGCCCCGGTGTCACTATCCCCACCTTTAGTCAAATTGAGCAGAAAGAAAGTCAGATCATCTGCAGCCCAGACTTCTTCTTCATGTTTGATTTGTCAAAAGGTGGAAACCGTGACACCAGCCCTGATTGGGCGCCAGTGTCATAACCGCTTGAGAGCCCAAGGACCGCAAGTGCCAACATGGGAGGAGAGTACAGGCTTTATTATTTTATGGGGGGCAAACATTTTGATCAAGAAGGGGTTGTCCCAGTAGTGGACAACCCCTTTAAGGAAGATTTTGTCTGAGCTGTGGAAGGTATATATTCCATGGATTAAGTAACTTTTCAAACCCAAAACACGCAACGCTAAAAAAATCAGAAAAGACACCATAAATTTAATGAAAACTCAAAGGCTGATATAAAGTAAAACGTTTACAGATTTACAGATTTGTACTTTATTTTTTTTTCTTTAAATCTACCTATGCAGCAAAATTCCACCTACATGCATATTACAGAAATATACCATAACGAAACACATAGGAGCAAGTATAAAAATGCATTATGTTTTAAACAAAGACATAAATCTTAAACTATTTAATGGCAGAAGACAAAAAAAAAAAAATAATGAGAGTATAATTTTAAAACAAGAAAGAAACACATGGAAATAAAAAGGAAAAAGAAAAAAAGAAAAAAAAAAAAAAAAAAAAACTTTAGAGGGGAAAAAAAAGTCGCCAGATTCTGAGTGTACAAGACACAATTTAACATCATATACAACTTTATAAAAAGGTTGTTACAGCTTAATTGGGTGAGCATTTCTGATTGCAAAAAAGTGCTGACAAAAAAAAAATTATGACAGTTCACAGTTCAATATTAAAGTGTATATATAATCAAATTAATGAAAAAACTGTATAAACGTTGGGCTTCATCTGGGGCTTGCAGTAGAATTGAATTAAAACATTAACGTAAAGAAATACTAATATTAAGCTGGAGCGGGAAGGACACTAGGGGAATGTTTAGTTTCAGAAGCAGGACACAAACCGCTACAACAGATCACAGGCCATCATCTCGACATACCGAAGAGGCTTTTGGTTTTCTTATTTTAACCAAACAAATTTTGCGTCAATTTATTTTTCACGAGTTTGAATGTACATTTTTTAGATTATACGTACATGCCCACAATAAAAACAAGCCACGACTTGTATCCACCGGGCAGAACAACTCAATTCATTAGGACGATTGGGCCAATCATAAGATCACAATCATACAGTACTTTAAAAGGGAACTTGACTGGAGATTCATGGTGCCAGATCCAAACGCAGCAGGGATCAGACACTGGCTGTGGTTTTGGAGCAATTTATGTTTAAGGCTATGGTTACAGAGTGACAAGTGTTGCAAGACACTGAAACTGCAGTGCCGTATTGCAACGAATGACTTCCTATGGCGTCACGTTGCGACCTACTGCAACAAGTCGCATAGATTTCCAAATCTGTTGGATATTCTGTTTTTTCGCAAAACGCATGTGACTCGCTTACCGTAGGCTTCACTGCATGTCGCATGTGAATGTGACTTTCCTGCAGTTTGGACATTTTTGTGTTTCTTTACAGCAACATCACAGCTCTAAAATAGTCGCAAGACAAGTTTTTTGGTCACGCGACTTGTCTGAGAATTGCCGTTGCGTCAGCCTTGCTCCACATCATTTAAGAGAAAGCATACTTTGATGAATCAGGGCTATTGCCTCTGGTCGGTTTTTCTACGTGTTTACGCCAATCTGGTATAAAGCATTTTGAAAAATTGCATATTTTTTTTAGTGGCTTTTGGCATTTCAAGGCCAGTTACATCTAGCTCCTCCAAAATGGGCAAAGTTGGTGCGGGACCATAGCATGGCAATGCCTACTCATAGAAATCGAAATAAAGTTGTGGTGTACCTTATTACACAAACATTATGCGAAACCCCGCATCCTGATTGTCACAAACAAATCCAGTCTTGACGAATTGTGGCGAACAAACTTTACTAATCAGAAGCTAGTCCCTTGTGGTCTATGCTGCCCCACTACCCATGACTCAGTGGTCCTACACGCACACATACAGTGAGACAAGTCCGAGTTCCATTGTTTCCAGCCACCTTTTCTCTAACACCATTTCAGAGTAAAACATGCAACACGAAATACCACAGCCACTGTCTGAAACATGTTACCTTTGGGTTGGGCACCATGAACCTTCTGTCAGGTTCCCTTAAACGTGAAGTTATATAATAAATATAAATCGAGTTGCTTAGCAGTTTACAAAATGATTACCCTTAATTTGAGATGCGAACAATTATGGGGATTTCTAGCAGGTAATCTGACATATTGAGGAGATCTTGAATAAAGCCAGTCAAGTCGCTACAACAGATCAATGGAGGCTCCTTATGCCCGATCTGTACTCATCTGACTTACGACAGTTAATACAAGCCGTACTGTAAATCCTTTTTAACTAAAAATTTAATTTAGGAATTCTGAACTGTCTACTTAAAAAAAAAAAAAAAAAACATTTTTAAAGGGCCGGAGGGGTTGGAAAGTTTGAGCATACTTCAGTTAGGGGGTGTGGGGATATATATATGCGGAAAAAAAACACCTTACCATAAAATGTAAAGCAAATCTAAACGCGTGATCTGTTATTTGTTCTTATTATACATACATTCAGTGATTTAAAGGCAGTTTAACTTCGCCAACTGTGCTGAAGCCAACGTGAGAATAGAATATAACGCTAGATGACTATATATTTGGAACGGACAAATATATTCAATGAGTATGAAAACAGCAAAGTCAAAAGAAAGAAAATAGTGTTTTATTAAACTACCACACTGATATAATACACTTTTAAACATACACTTTTTTTTGTTTT
This sequence comes from Ranitomeya imitator, assembly GCF_032444005.1. Classification (NCBI taxonomy): domain Eukaryota; kingdom Metazoa; phylum Chordata; class Amphibia; order Anura; family Dendrobatidae; genus Ranitomeya; species Ranitomeya imitator. The sequence goes on from NC_091288.1 coordinate 44,971,696, forward strand.
TTTAGGGGTAGTTTTTTTTCCTTTTTTTTTTTTTTTCTTCTTTTAAATGTGAAGGTGGTCAGAACAATAAGAAATAGACCCAAAATGAAGCCGGGAAATAGGTGAACTGTTGTAGGTGCTGCAATTTTTATTCTTTTCTTTTTTTTGTCTTTTCATTACACCAAGTCTTTAGAAAAAAATGGTATAGACCATACATACCTGCAATGTAACTTTGTATTTGTACACGTTCTATAGTTGGAAATATAAACATTAAAAAAAAAAAAACGAAAATACAGCAAAAAAAAAAAAACATACATATTTATCAGGTACATGTATTAGATACATACAATTTTAATGGGTAGAAGCAAATAGGTTGTTTAAATGCTGATTCACCAACTAAGTAAAAAAAAAAAAAAAAAAATATATATATATATATAATAAAAAACAAAACAAAACCCACCCTTATATTTCCCCTTTAACCCATGACTAGTATTTGTATGCCTCATATTGTCACCATGGAAAAGGACTCCAATCATGTTTGCATATGCTAGACTACTTCATTTACAACGTTTTGATGTCCGAGTACTCAAAATTGATAGATGTGCTGCTGAATGACAGTTCGCTATTTTTTGGTCCACCGGTATATTCGATAACATGGGTGCTTAATAAGAAAAAAAAAAAAAGAAAAAAACATTCAAGAAAAAAAAAAAAAAAATTGCGTCAGCCTGCAAAGTCTTTCTACATTGGTTATATTGCCTCCATGACTTCAACAAGATTTGGTTTGGCAAATTAACGCTTGCACATGGCTTTTTTTTCTTTTTTTAGACAGACAATCCAGACAGTGGTGGCTGTCAGGTTAAAAACCTTTTTGTACATTTTTTTTTTTTACAAGAGAAACTTTAATTTTATTTTTTAAAACTGTGTACATTGGTTCACCTAGTTAAAACAAATTGGTTGTTAATTTGGTAAGTTGGTGAGCCGTGGTGAAACCCAAGCCAAGTTATCATGTGTGCTGGGAAACGTGATTTGTCAGTTATGCGTAATAAAAATTCCAGTTGAGAAAATTACAAAATTTCATACCATAACATAATTTCTATTACCCATCAACTTTGTTATCTTACAATAGATAAATACCAACATGTTCTTAATTTTTTCTTGTTTTTGATTTTTTTTTTCTTTTTACACTAAACCACACAGGATTGATGCATTTGGTTAGACTACCATATCCATCTCCATCAATATTATTTATACTTGTGTCATGGTAAAATTTCATCAATTCTAGATTCCAAAAGTACCTACAAAAGCCATGCAATTTTACCAATTCTTCATACTTATGGAATAGCATACAAAGTAAGGCATTTCAGTGTCATGTATAACCAAGTTACTGTCAATCCAAAAAAGTTTGCACATCAATAAAAAGATATCTAAGAACTCAAGAACAAGGTTTCTGTTTTTTTTCCCCTCACTACTGTATAAAAATAACCACAATTAATAGGTGTCGTGATATTTACTCAATTGTCTCATTTCCAGAAACTGTGACAAGCTGTAGGGGAATCTCTGAATTGGAGAGGAGATCTTGACCGCCTGTAGTAGTTACAGTCCCTATGCCGGATACAGACCCCTGTTGAATGTTTGCAAGGATAAGGGTGGTACCTTCGGCAGTTATCAATGTATCCTCAGGCTTAGCTTCTATGGATGCCAATACAGCGCTGCTGGCATGAATGCCTTTCTTGTTTTGATGGGTTTTAATGTGTTTGGCAAGGTGATCACTTCTCATAAATCGTTTGGAGCACTCTGGACAGACAAACTTCTTTTCACCTGTTGATGGAAAGAGAGAAAATTATTTCAAATACAATGGTTACACGATAAAAAGGGGGTCTGATGCCAAAATCTCCAATTGATCGCTAGAATGAAGGAGAGGCTATAGCGTTGTTTCAATTTCCATGTACTTTCAATTCCGAACATTTAACTTCTATTCAGTGACCTGAAAGCATTGCTTGTGAGCATGGTCACAGACTACGACAGATCATACATGACTAACCTACATTTCGAACAAAATTCTCATTAACTGTTTGCAGGCTGATAAAGTCTTAAAACGTATGGCAAAGGTACATGCTTCTGCAATGACATTTTAAGATCATAGAGTCAAGCAGCTTCAGAGCTTGTGCAGCTGCCAGATAGTTGGACTTCCCCAGAGAAAAGACAGCAATGGTTTGTTACCATCTCTGCCTTCCTAATTGTATGAATAAGCACTGCGGTTACAGTTTAGGAAGAACAAACAGTGCTCCTACTTAAAATCCTAGTGATTGCCAGATCTTAGAAGACCTAGATCAGCACTGTAGTGCAGAGAGTGTGCCTATGCCAACCCCAGCTACACTATTACAACCTTATGGAGGACACAATGTCTAAAATTAATTTAAATTTAAAAAAAAAAAAAAAAAGCCGGGAAAGAAAAAGTTGTCAGCATTGCCACAAACAAAACGGGGTGGGGAAAATGCATAAAAATAATTGTTACAGAAAAGGGATGAGGGGGCCCATGCAGACAGGATAGGGATGGGGGGGGGGGAGGCCTATGCAGACCAGGATAGGGATGATGAGCCACGCATACAAGAATAGGGATGAGGGGGCCCATGCAGACCAGGATAGGGATGAGGGGGCCCATGCAGACCAGGATAGGGATGATGAGCCACGCATACAAGAATAGGGATGAGGGGGCCCATGCAGACCAGGATAGGGATGAGGGGGCCCATGCAGACCAGGATAGGGATGATAAGCCACGCATACAAGAATAGGGATGAAGGGGTCCATGCAGACCAGGATAGGGATGATGAGCCACGCATACAAGAATAGGGATGAGGGGGTCCATGCAGACCAGGATAGGGATGAGGGGGCCCATGCAGACCAGGATAGGGATGATGAGCCACGCATACAAGAATAGGGATGAGGGGGTCCATGCAGACCAGGATAGGGATGATGAGCCACGCATACAAGAATAGGGATGAAGGGGTCCATGCAGACCAGGATAGGGATGATGAGCCACGCATACAAGAATAGGGATGAGGGGGCCCATGCAGACCAGGATAGGGATGAGGGGGCCCATGCAGACCAGGATAGGGATGATGAGCCACGCAGACCAGGATAGGGATGAGGGGGCCCATGCAGACCAGGATAGGGATGATGAGCCACGCATACAAGAATAGGGATGAGGGGGCCCATGCAGACCAGGATAGGGATGATGAGCCACGCATACAAGAATAGGGATGAGGGGGCCCATGCAGACCAGGATAGGGATGATGAGCCAAGCATACAAGAATAGAGATGATGAGCCATGCAAAAAAGGATAGGAATGAGGTGACAATGCATACCTGGCTTATACGAGAGTCAGTAAGTTTTCACAGTTTTTTTGTGGTAAAATTAGGTGCATCTGCTTATACTCAAGTCTGTTTATACTCGAGTATATAAAAGTAATAAAAAAAATATTACATACCATATTCCTATTTATTAAGCGTCACTTATTTTGGGGGTGGAGAGGGGGATAATTAGATGACTAACTAAATGAGGAAGTTTTAGAGCTCTTGAATCCCTATGGACGAAAATTATTAATTAAAAAAAAAAAATGAATAAAAAAAGGTGTCCAATCATGAACAGAGGGGAAAAAAAATATAGACTAGTTAAAGTGAATCTGTCATGTAAAAAATGCTATTAACCAGCAGATAAATAGAATTTGTTTCATGACAAGTTTCCTTTAAAAAGAGGAAAAACTCAGAATCTTACTCAGGGCAACCTAAAGAAATAAGGGTGCGGGTTATTCAAGAATCGCATACTATTTTCCATTCATTCAGGAGTATGGAAGCATAATACATAAAGGATTCACATAAACAATGCAATTTTGGGTAACTAAATAAGTAACAACATTCTAGGACTATCATTCCCATAGTTCCACAATTATCAAACATTTGATTGGGAAACAAAAAAAAAAAAGATCCCCAAGCCTTACCAGTATGTGTCCTTCTGTGTCGTTGTAGTTCATCACTTCGTGTAAACCTTTTACCACAGAACATCCAAGTACAGACAAAGGGACGTTCTCCAGAATGCCAGCGCAAATGAGCTCTCAGATGTGACGTTTTACCATACACTTTACCACACCCTGGGATATGACAGATGTGTTGCTTTTTCTTTCCCAGGTTGGTACCCCTGAAATAGTTTTAAAAGAAATTAGGGACATTATACATTCTGCTATGGGATATACTATAATTTTCACATTCTCTCTGCAGGATAAAATAAGTGCTAGTTCATTTACTGTGTAAAAAAAAAAAGAATGTTTGTGAGAGATTCTGGTACAAACCTTCCGGCTCCATCTTTACAGTTGGGACAAGTACAGGCCACTCTTCTGAGTCTCTTTCCTTCTTGATTTGGTTGGTCCAGTTCATCATCAACAACCTGGACCCTCAGGTGGGTTAAATCATTGGTGTTGACTGTCGAATCACCAGTAAGTTGCCACTCCTCAGGATCAGGTTCCTCTTCCTTAATTCGTATACCTATGGAGAATTAAAAAGGATAAATAAATGATTGAAGACATGAAGGTTTGTACATAAATACAGAGATAATAAAAGCACTTGATACAAATAGAAGCTTCCTAAAATACTACAGAACACACTCTGAGACACAACAGTTTATTAATTTCCTAAAAGGAGACTTTTTGCAGTGTAAGCAACTGATGAGTCTCCAAGAGTGCACCACGCAAAAGTCTGGCTGTAATCTTCAGTACGTATCCTCCATACTAGTGAAGCATTACTTGGAGGGGCGCATACCTCAGTAGTGTGGTATAGGGTGAAGCATGCTTAAATGTGTGTGTGAATTCTTACAGAATTTGTGAGGAGAAACCACCATGTGACAGTCTGCATAAATCAGATTCACACAGAGGTCAAGTATATGATTCATAGCAAGAAAAAAGGTGACTGATTACAGATTTGTGCTACACAGGGTCCTCTATGGTAATTCAGCTCTTAGGCCATGTGCACACATTGCAGATTTGACTGTGGAATTTTCTATGCAGATTCTGCATTTCTTGGCAGAAAACGCAGGTCAGAATCTGCGCCTTTTTGGGCATGTGCACACGTTGCAGATTTTTGTGCAGATTTCTACTTTTTTTTTTTACCCCTGCAGATTTCTATTATGGAATGGGTGCAGAAACGCGGCAGATCTGCACAAAGAATTGATATGGTCCTTTTTTTTTATTAATCTGCTGCATTTTCCGTGCAGAGTTTTCCGCACCATTTACACAGCATTTTTTTTTTTTGCCATTGATTTACATTGTACTGTAAATCACTTGTAGATCTGCAGCGTTTCTGCACGGAAAAAAAAGCCGCGGATCCGCAGGAAATGCACACACCCTTAGTGTTTGGCTGTAGACAGATATTGCACTAAGTACAAGGACACAAGAAAAATCTGCAACAAAGGACAGCACAAAATACTCCAAACATATGAGAAGAGGGGGGGAAAAAAAAAAAAATCTGCATGGATTTTAGGGGTTGATACAAATCTTCACATTTTCATGATCTTTCTGTCACCAGTGTTAACTGCAGCAATACAAAGGATGGCAATCACATGAATTTTCAGTTTTACGGCAGCTTGCAGAGGGGAGACCTTATTGGGTTTCAGTATCTGCTACTTGCTTCATTGCTGGAAATGGAAACTGGGTAAAATCCGAATTTCCGGTGTATTCCTTGCTCACTTACAGCATATTATATAGGAAAGCACGCTTGATCGGCTATTTTCCAACCTCCTATATGAATAGAGATAGCCACTCTATTCAGTGGTGATAGATTGGGCCCTGTTCTAGAGACAGAAGGGAATCCCACAGGCGAGACCCGCATCTAACAGACACTTACAGCCACATGATGAATAACTTACTAATGTATTGGCTTCAACCACTGTACTAAACAAGTTAGATATTGTCATTGGCATAAACAATGCTAAAAGATCCATCTTGTATAGGTGTTTGCAGTTTTATGGTTCCGAATAAAAAAAAAAAAACCCGTTACTTTTCTTTACTAAAAATATCTCGTTTTGTGTACACAGCTCCTTTGCAGTTTTAGGTCTCTATGGCAACAGTGTAGACAAATGTATTCTGATCCTGCAGTTAACTGACACACCCTTCCGTCAGACCGTGCTTGGCAAGAAAGGACTCAGATGGAAAGGAGTAGCACAGGCTTGTCTGATTTGGGTAACCATAAAGACAAACCTCTGCGTAATAGCTGTATACACATACCATGTCATGTCGAAATTGTGCTGCCTGCAGAGCAATAGCTGGGAAGGAGATTTTCCCCCTGCTCGCTAATTATAACAGCTTCTAGTTGTAAATGCAGCAATTTTGATAGCATTTAGCACAGAAAGGTATACCATATGTTTTGGATAGCATGTCCTGATGTATCCATCAGCTGCCAGGTACACCACATTGTTTTTATGTTACATAACAGACTATGGTGAAGTGGAAAAACTATACCTTCATGTATAACATACCAGATGTTATAAAGGCTGTTTTGCTTAGGTTCATACCAATTTTATACATATGCAAGGGACATTTTAAAAGGGTCTTTCTAGGTTATTTTAGACCATAAAGACTAATCATTTTTAAACCACCAAAGCCAATATTTTATCCTAAACAGTGGCAATCCCCTTTGGGAATCAACCGGGAACATGGAAAGGGTTTGTTTTGGTGACAATAATATAACCATCAAATGGGGACCACTTGTACCCAAGCTATTAAAAATTGACAACGTCTTTATTTTTCGGATGATATGATGCACCCCCCGCCCCCCCCCCCCCAAATTTGGGGGGGGAAATGGGGGTGCGTCTTATAATGCGGATATACCTTACTGGCCGCGATGGAGCAGGGTCCCAGGGTTGTTGCTGGAGGAGGCAAGAGTGGTGCGTTGCTGCAGGCCGCAGGCTGGGATGAGGGGGTGTTCAGATGTACGCCACTGCTGGTGTTTGATGGTGCGGGGGCTCTGCCGACATTTTGTGAGAGCCCAGAGCCCCCGCACTTACATGGTTTACTATGCAGTGGACTCCGGGAAAATGGCTGCTGGGGGGAGGAGCACGCGCAGATTGAGATCTCAGCGCTGAGATCTCCCACATGGATTATAAAAAGCACCACCTTTTTATTAAAAATTGTTTTATTTCTCCTCAAAATTTGGGGTGCGTCTTATAATCCACAAAATATGGTATTTGATCATTCCTGGCCAAGTGTTTTAATGCGAGTCACCAAATCTTAAAGAGTCTTCTAAATGATTTTATGGTGTACGGTATTAACAATACACATCTCAGCTGCTGCAGAACCACTTTTTAAAAGAAAAAGTAATGTAAAAAAAAAATGAGTAAAAAAGGGAAAGTGATATCTCCAGTAGCTTTAGTGTTTATTAGTGCTGGCCATAATGTGTCCTCAACATAGAGAGCCTGAGCTAGTGAGGCTGCACTCATGTGAGAAACAAATGGCCTCTCTCCAATGTCAGCCAGAATGCATCTGCTACAAAAGCTTCCTTCACCTCTGGTTGTGCCATTTGGTACAGGTTACTATACTGCCATCCCTCACAGTTATAATGCGAATACATTTAATGTATACCCACAGCATGTGTCGTAAAATGTCAGATGCGGGTCTCCCTCTAGATACAGACTGGATCAATCTCCAAGATAGTGATTCCCTGATCTCCATCCTGTCAGATTAGGCAGTCATTGCTTGTATACAGGGAATGAATGGAAAGGTAGCCGCAGCATACAAGAACAGCTCTCTCCATTCATTACTGTGGGCGGTAAGGAGACAACAAAGCACGCTTGTGGACAGGTCTTAAACGTCAAAGATGAGAATATCACTTTTTCTTTGCGGAACTCTAGCAAAAATAAGCATAATTTGCAGGATCCTGGTTGAAAGACAAAATCGGTAGTCCATGGCAGCCGGACTGGAGCCCTGAAAACCTCCTATTACTGCAGCATCCCCAGTGAGGTTTCTTTATAGACTGCTGTGACAAAGCTGCGGAGTCGGTAGACTCAGACTATGTACATAATGTGCAGCACAGATTAATCTCAACTAAAAGCCTAGATCTTTAGATCAGGAACAGAACAGACATTTATAGGACATCTCATAACTTTCTCAAATGCTTATGAAAACATTTACAGCATATCCTGCACTGAACTACTGAACCCAATTTATTATATATTTTAGGAGTCGGAGTCAGTCTATTTTATACCGATTCCACCAAAATGGACACCAACTCCACAGCCCTGGTTGTGACAATTTACCACGCACGCATGACATCACACTGGCCTAGTAATCAGGGGAGGTGCCAGGGATGCCACATTTAGGAGGTTTGCACAGCTTGTCTGGCACTCACAAACTACCGATTAGTCCAGCAGCTACGGGTCTTGAAATTATTTTTTTTGCTCTACTCTAGAAAGTACCTATTAATGCATGTTATACTCCATATTATTCATTCCTAGATAGCAAAAGAAAATTATAAAAAGAGAAGAAAGAAAAAATATGACACTGGTGAGACATTTTCAGGCTTGTTGACTAGCTGGTTCAGAGTTGCCTTTTATTTCCCCAATTAAGATAGGAAGAAAAACAAACATACCTGTAGGGCTATCAGTGTGATCTCCATGCTGCAAATGGATACCTGCAGCATCCAGAGAGTTTACTGTAACAGTCTGCAGATTTGGCAACTGACCCGCACTTAGCGCACCTCCTCCACCAACCTGGCCAAGCGTGAGTGTCTGCACAGGTGTCAATGTTATCTGTTGAGGAGACGAATTCTGAATCTGTAGGTTTTGCAAGTTCTGCACGCCTTGAACTTGAAATGTTTGCCAGGCAATTTGGCCAGAAGGAGTCACCGTTTGGGCTTGAATCAAGAATGTTCCAGGGTTCAGCTGCAACTGAAGGTTTTGCAAAGCTTGCGACGATATGCCTTGTCCTCCAGCCTGAACAGCCTGGATTGCCTGCTGTGCAATGCTTTGCACAAGTTGGGCTTGACTGGTTTGCTGCTGACTATCATGAAGCTGTATTTGCTGTACCATTGGTTGTGATGTGGTGACCTGAATGTTGTGTGACTCATCAGAAATTGAAGCCTGGATATAGTTTCCCTGAAGATCTGTTTGCACATGCCCAGATGGACTGTCGGCCAAACTGTTTCCACCCTGCTGAAGCATTCCTGTACTGTCTATAGTAACAGGAAGCTGAGATGACGAAGAGGTTGGCACAAACAAATCTGTTTCTGAGTTTGTTTCACCGACTTCAGGAGAAACATGCTCTTGCTCTGCAGTCCTTTCAGAAGTATCAGAGCCATCTATGGCTTGCCCTGCACTTATCAAGTGTCCATCTGCAGTAATGCCCGTCATGGCTTCTGTGCTACCAGACAGACCCAGCGAATCTAGGTCAACACTATTTATAGGGACAAAAGTGATGTTACCGGGAAGACCAAGCGGGACGTTAGCAACAACTTGGGTCTGTCCTCCATATGTCACTCCTTGAATCTGCTGAAGTTGACCAGCTTGTGTTAATATATTTGGATTGGATGACAAAAGACTAGAATTTCCAGGAATAATCTGAATCTGACCCGATTCTTGATCTAAACCCCCATTATCAGATGTGGCAAAGCCAAGCTGGACCTGTTGACCATCGGATGTCTGAAGCTGTGGTATAACTTGATACTGCACATTGGAAAGCGTGCCATTAGCAGTGTCTGTTCCTTGCGCTACAGAAAAGAGATGCTGATTCTGAAGAGTCTGAATAGGCAGCACATACTGTCCACTGGATGTTACTGTAGCACCACCCGGAAGCTGAACTATGTTTCCAGCTTCATCTTTCAATGCAGCTTGGGCCGGAGTCAAGACTTCCCATCTGTTAGGGCCTGCTGTCAGTTGCACAGTTGTCAAATCCTCGGTCTGTACGGAAAAAGGATAACAATGTCGGACATCAGTAATCTTCAACAGAGATTGTTACAGGAAATTTCAACCTAAATTTAAACACACTACTTCTAGTCACAAGGTTATTTTCCCCCTTTCATTCCAATTAGAATCTGTGGAACGGAATGCATACCTGACAATCAGTTAGGCCGGTTTCACATGTCAGTGGCTCCGGTACGTGAGGGGAGTTTCCTCATGTACCGGAGACACTGACTCACGTAGACACATTGAAATCAATGTGTGTCTGCACATGTCGGCGTGTTTTCACGGACCGTGTGTCCGTGTGCAAAACACGGAGACATGTCTGTGTTCGTGGGAGCGCACGGATTACACGGACCCATTAAAGTCAATGGGTCCGTGTAGAACACGTACCGCACGCGGATGTTGTCCGTGTGCCGTGCAGGAGACAGTGCTACAGTAAGCGCTGTTCCCCCCCCCACACATGGTGCTGAAGCCGCCATTCATATCTTCTCTCCAGCAGCGTTTGCTGTAGAGAAGATATGAAAATATCCTTTTTTTTGTTTTTTGTTCGTGTTTAAAATAAAGATCCCGGTCCCCGCCGATTACAGTCATGAATATGCGGCTCCACCCTCCCATAGGGGTGGAGCCGCATATTCATTACTGTAATGGGCGGCCCCACGTGACCGCTCATACAGGAGAAGCTGCGGCGAGGACAGGACACTGCGAGGGAGTCGGGTGAGTATTTTATTAACAGCGGGCGGGCGCACAGGGGGTGGGAGGGGGTATGGGGACAGGAATCTTTATTTTAAACATGAACAAAAAAAAAAAAAAGGATTTTTCATATCTTCTCTACAGCAAACGCTGCTGGAGAGAAGATACGAATGGCGGCTTCAGCACCAGATGCAGGGGAGAGCGCTTATCTCTAGCGCTGTCTCCTGCACGCTCCGTGTGGTGCTCAGTCGGCACACGTGTGCCACACTGATGTGCCACATAAACGCACGGGCACACGGACACGGATAACTCCGGCACCAATTTTTCCGGTACCAGAATTATCTGGACGTGCGAGACTGGCCTTAAATGATATTAGCTGATAGAGCAAAAAAGTGGTGACAGGTTCCCTTTAATTCCTCTTTTTTTATGAACATTGAGGTGATGCTGGGTAGTATAGCATTGTCACATCACAGTATGCAAGTAAACGGAGTGATGTAAACAAAATGATGTAACGCTGCTCCTCAAATAGCTGATGAGTGGGAGTGCATGCGGTGAATATTTTTGCCAAGTAGACCTTTGGTTCGTGTGGGAAATCATTTATTTGCACTGGCTAGGTTTGCATGTGCTGTGCGTGGAGCATACATAGCACACGTCTGTAGAACACGCTTGTCTGAGCAAGCCCTAAAACTTTTTTATTTTTTATGGACTAGAGAAATTTCTGCTGACTGCATCAGGATTTCCCTCTTTCTACAGCAAGTGGATAATTGTAATCACGTGCAGACTAGTCTCATCTGCTTCACTCACGCATCTATCTGCAATCATAGAACAACTGCACAACTTCCTCTTGTGCTCAGAAAACATATTTAAAAGGGGTTCATAAACAATTTGCATTTTTTGCGCTTTCGATTTCTGGTCTTCCTTCAAGATCCATAACCATCCCACGGGTGTCAGTTGTACACGATAGCTGACACTCTGCAGTATCAGCCCCGAACAGTGTTGTGACCAATCAGGGCCGACTAACCCGTTATATACCACTGTGAATCGCGACAGTGGTTGCAAAGGGGGGGTCACAGCAACCATCGGACCCACGTAATAAGAATCACGAGTCCCGATGGTCACCATGGTACCCTGAGGTCATGTGCTGACCCCAGAGTACGGCGGTCTGAGACACTGACTGCTCTTATGCACTGCTGTTCATGACTACCGCAGTGTTTGAGACAAGTGATCAAACGGAAAATTATACAAGTGAAACAAAGTAAAATAAAACATTTAAAAACACAAATAGCGCACACAAATCACTAAAATCCGTTTTGCCACTCAAAATGCAGCGCTTGGATAAAACAAAAACAAAGTACACATAATTGATATCGCCGCGTCCGTAAAATTGGCACATTATTTATTCCATTTGGCTACCTCTGTAAAAAATTAAAAAAAATGTCGCTTTTTCACCACACTAACTCACAAAAAAGTGAATAAAAAGCAGTCAAAAACCATATGTAAAAAAAATAAATAAATGAAAACGCCAAACCGTCCAGCAAAAAAAAAAAAAAAAAAAAAAGCTCTAATTTGGCAAAAAAAAAAAAAAGTCAAAGCCTCATAATATGATGATGCAAAAACAAATTAATTTTGTAAAATAATGTTTTTAGTCTGTAAAAAGATCAAAGCCTAAAAAACCACAAATCTGGTACCGCTGCAATTGTACCGACCAAACGAACAAATCTGTCTTATCACTTATCGCACGGTGAGCGGCACACAAAAAAAAAAAAGTGTAAAATGACTGAATTGCTGTTTTTTTCCCCCATTTTGTGTCTGGGAAAAAAAAAAAAAAAACGATCACAAAATTTTAACCCCAAAATGGTACGAAAAAAATCTGCAACTAGTCACGCAAAATATAAGTTAGAGCTCTCAGAATATGGCAGCAAAAAAACAAAAAAAAACCACTTTTCATAATAAAAAATTGTTTACTGCGTGAGGGCGTTTTACCTGCGGATTTTTGAGAATCCACGTGGAAAAATCCACAATGGAATCCGCAACGTGTGCACATACCCCAATTGCACCAGCCCGAAGAATAAATCTGCCTCATCACTTAGGCCGGGTTCACATTAGCGTTCGGGGGCTCTGCAGAGGCCTGTGCACTTCCTCCGTTAAGCCCTGCCTACTTCCACATGCGTCCTGCATACTTATCTTTCACATTGACATGCAGATGCGTCGTTTTGACGCGCCCACCGTCCGCACAAAACAGAACTTGTTGCGTTCCTGTGCGGTCGGCGGGAGCGTCAAAATAATGCATCTGCATACATCCGCATGTCCTGTGTACCCAATGTTAAAGATCGGTACGCAGGAAGCATGCAGAAGTAGGTGGACCTAAACGGAAGTGCAGAAGTGGGTGGGGCTTCAGGGAGGAAGTACTCAGCTGTCCGCAAAGCCCCGGTACGCAAGTGTCCGCTGCACCCTGCCAGTGCATTTGTTTTGGAGACCTGAGCAAGTAATCATCTCGGCTTTTTTCTCTGTGAATTTTGTGAACCTAACCTTATACCGCATGGTGAACCGCGCAAAAATAAAAATAAGAACTACACTTACTGCTGTCTATTTTTTCATTCTACATCCCAAAAATCAGAATAAGGTTCTGCTCACATTTATCCTGTGCTCTCCACTGAGCAATTACGTCGGGGTTTCAGTGTAAATTCCCCAAAAGTGCAATTCAGACAAAACCCCGACAAAACCACTAACTTAGGAAGCAGATGGAGTCATTTTGGACTGGTCTATGTTCCGGCAGTGTCCCATCAATGTTAGGCATCTTTGAGTGCACAAGTGTGGGTGACAACAGATCACCGCACGCCTAAAAGATGGATACCACCAGAGCAGATGTCAGAGTATGAAGTGTCTCCATCTGCCTCATTATGGTGGGTGGTCCTGTTGGTGCTTCGTCTGAATTGCATTTTTGTGAGATTTACATGGAAACTCCGACGTAAGTACTCAGCGTAGAACACATGAATGTGATCCCAGCCTTATACTGGAAGCGATCAAAAAAAAAAAAATGTTATGTACCCCAAAATGGTACCGATAAAACCCCTAATTTATCCCACACAAAACTAGTTCCCCACTCAGATCCGTCATCTGTTCCTGGAACTATAGGGGTTTTCCAAGTCATTGGTAGCGACATGGCTCCCACCCCCATAAACTAAATCCAGTGAATTCTGCCCTCCCAAATCCAAATGCCCCCCTCTTTCTGAGCCCCACTGTCCCTAAACCACAGTAAGTGGCACATGTTTGGCATTATTGTAATGGAGAGAGGGCACTTAATGTGCGAGTGCATATCGCCAGAAGCACAAGCTGGGCACAATGTATGAGGGCGCTACAAAATATAGGGGCTCTACACTGTATGGGGACACAACGTATGGGCACTAGACTGGCAGATATGCAATTCTCCAGAAAAAAAGCCTGGGATCGATGTTACAAAATAGTCACTGCTGCCGTAGATGAATTCATTGAGCGGTGCTGTTTCTACAATAGGGTCACTTTTGGGGTTTTCTGCTGTTCTGACATCTTCAGAGTTCCGCAAATGTCGCCTGCAAACTATTCTAGCAAAATCTGTGCTCCAAAAGTCAAACAGCGCTGCAATTGGTGGTTTGATGCTGTGATTTTCATTGATAACATTTTGAGTTACATACAATGTTTTGATCGCTGTGCAGTGCATTTTTGAAGGAGGTGCAATGGCCAAAAAGAAAACAAAATTTTGATTGTGGTGTCAAACTTCAGAAAACCCTTTCAGGTGAGCTGAACAAAATTCCTTTCAAACCCTTAGATATATTAGGGAAACGTTGGCATTTTTCAGTAAACGCTACATTAAACATAGGGACGAGCTGAGCAGAGCCACCTTGGGACATGTAGTTTTTATTGCTGCCGTACCAACATAGGGCATGTATGAGCCGTTTCTTGTTGCTTTTAGAATCAACATTATTGTATCGCTCTGTACAAAGAGGGTCACTGCTTACATCAGTCTTTGCTCCTATGTTGGCCCACAATCTAATTTCTCAACCTCAAACACAGGTAAATGTTACCCATCAGTATGTTTTAGGAATGTGGAAGGAAACTGGAGCACCCAGAGAAAATCCACACAAACAAGGAGTGATACAAACTCCATGTGCACCTTGTACTTAATCAGTTAGCGTTACACAGTAATTTTCTTTGACTGACAGGGAGATCAATATGTCACAAAGCAACTTCACATAATGAAAAGGATTCCGACCAAAAATTAGAGTACATCACAAGCGATTGTGATTTTCTTGCATCCTGTTGGCAACATATTTTTGCTAATGTAGCACTGTGCCCTTCTGTCTCTGGATTAATGAAAATCCAGAAGGTCAAACTACCACAATCATAAAATGTTGGCATGCTCTAAAGATCGACAGCATTTTAAAGGTTAATAAGAGCAATCTGACCCGATCACTCCTGATATAGGCAGACGCTGGCTGGGTAATTTGGCCAAAGGCTGCTGGGCACAGTGCAAGCTAAACTCCTGAGCCTGCACCTGACTTGTGGACACGGCAAAAGGGTTTAGCCCAGACACATCAAGGAAAGAAGGGGGGAAAAAAAACAAACAAAAAAAAACAGGACAATCTCCTGCCGCACCGGCAACGCTCCTCTGTACTCAGCGCAGTGCAAGTGAAAGAGCGTTTCTTCCACTCAGATGTAATTGTTAATGTGAGAGTTGCAACATGGCGGCCCTGTAGGAGGTCAGTCCCAGGGGATGGATGAAGAACAGGGCTGTGGAGTCTGTAAACCAAACTTCTAACTCCTCAATTTTCCTGACATTCCATTCCACAGCACTGCCTCACTACTGAGCATGTACATAAAGTGCAGCACAGATTCATCTCAACTAAAAGCCGAGATCCTCAAATCAGGAATAGAACAGACATTTAAGGCTATGTGCACATGTAGGAAATGCGGTGCAGAATTTTCTGCACTAAATCTGCATCTCCTGGCAGAATCCGCAGGTGCGTTTTTTATGCGGTTTTAGTGCGTTTTTTGTGTGGAATTAATGCGGATTTTGTGCAGTTTTTACTACTGAAGATTTCGATTAATGGTGGGGTGCAGAAACGCTGCAGAAACGCACAAAAGAAGTGATATGCACTTCTTTGAAATCTGCAGCGTTTCCGCGCTGATTTTTCTGCACCATGTGCACAGCTTTTTTGGTCACATTGATTTACATTGTACTGTAAATCACAGTGCAGATCTGCAGCAGAAAAATCCGCTGCAGAACTGCACTAATTCTGCACTAAATCTGCATCGTGTGCACAAACCCATAGGACATTTTATAGCTTTCCCAAATTATTATGAAAACATTTACAGCACATCCTGCATTGTACCACTGAACCCAATTTATTATGGTGTACATTTTACGAGTTACAGCCCCGGTGGAGAACACAATGCTGAGTACAGAGGACCATCGCTCGTTTGGTAGTGGAATTATTTTTTTCCCACCTCCTAGAGCGCATTAGTAGGAGGTTGTCAAGTCGTGGAGAACACTTAATATACAGTAAATTTCAAAAATGATACTGAAATGTATCTGAACATTATTGTAAAGGCAACTAAAATCTTTCTTTCACTAGATCATGCTGTAGTCTATTTAGCTCTGTTATAATCATACACCACGGCATCAGGCAACTTATACAATTTATAAGAACTATGTCTTACATTGCAAAAAATTATTTTTTATTTCCCTATTTACATTCATCCAACCCCATGCTCTATTCTGAAAATCGGACTCTTGGATAACCAACTTGTCACCTACGAAGGTAGCAGATCTTCCAGTATTTAACATACGGCAGTGATTATTATACAAATAGATGTAAAATATTTATCAACCAAGTTGGATCGATCATAGATTACGTTATTTTTTGCAAGTTCCATTTCACTGTTTTGACAACACCTTCCCACTTAGCCTAAACAGCTGTTCACCCATTCACCTCTATTCCTACATAATCCTCTTCCATTGCTTAGATGCATAAATCAGCCAGTATTACACATGCACACAGATGACTACATTCACATGCCCTTTCTCCACAATTAACATTCAGCAGGTGACTCCTATGAACATCTGGCTCCTGCAGCTCAAGGTTTCCAACATAAACTACAGAGAAGCAGAAATCATACTTTATTCTTTTCAATACAATCCTTTACATGGATAATTGAAATATCAAAACTGAGGAAAAAAACAACAGGAGGATACATGTTGCCATTCATTATTCGTCAATAATAGGGTTAATGGTAAAAGCATAGCAGAATATCCTGAATATCATTATTTACTTATGGAAAAATAAGTTGCAAGTCACTGCAGATGATCACAAATACTTTGACATAGCCTGATGACTTTGATTGAAGGGTGGCTTGCATTGTTACACTAGTGCTGCTAATTTACTGCCACATTTGCAGGATACTGCAAAACTAATCACCTGCAGCTATCAGGCAACATGGAGAAAGGGCCGCACCAAGTTTATTTATGAAAACTCTGCTGTACTCACCATCAGGAGTGTTCATTTAATTGCACAAAGCTGCAAAAGTAACCTCTAGCTTACACTACAAGTACACAACCTGACAATATAACATTCATACCACAGTGACCCCATATTAATCAAGTGATTCTGTACAGATATTTTACAATTTACTTAAAGGGAAGCCACCCTAAAATGATTTGGGGTTTGTGCACACATGCAGTACTTGCAGCAGATTTGTCTACTGTAAATGCTGGAGTGTTAGCAGGAAAAACAACTGTGTAAAATGCAAGCTTTTTCTCCCCATTCATGTGAATGGGTGAAAAATCAGATTTGTGTGTTACATAATTTTTTTGTTGTTGTTGTTGTTGTTTTTTAAGCTTACTTTTTTTCATATCACAATCTTCAATATAGCACCAGTCGGCGGTGAAATAGTAAAAAGAAAAGAAAATTAACATTGACTAATGCACGGTTCCTGTCTATAGTAAAATACTTACCAGCCGCCATATTCTACTGTTCTCAGTAGCGTCCGGACATTTTCTGCTGTTTGTGACCTGCTGGATCACTCCCAGTGTTTGCTGGTCTATGAAAGCCAGAAGGAGGCTTTCAGACAAAGTGCACACGTTGCGGATTCTCTTCTTTTGCAGTGCAGAAACGCTGCAGACCCGCAATTGATTTACAGTACAATGTAAATCAATGAGAAAAAAAATTGCTGTGCACACTTTGCGGAAAATCCGCTGTGGTTTAAAGGAAGTAGCATGTCACTTTTTTGTGAATCTGCAGCGTTTTTGTACACATTCCATTATAGAAAACCGCAGGGGTAAGAAACGCAGCAAATCCGCAAGAAAACCGCAGGAAAAACGCTGCGGAACTGCACAAAAAGCGCGACAAATCAGCAGGTGCGTTTTCTGCCAGGAGAAGCAGAATGCGCACCAGAAATTCCTAAGCCTAATCCGCAACGTGTGCACATAGCCTTACACTGAGCGCTTGTGACCGTTACCCGACTTCCTGCCAGTCAGGAACGGAGGTCAGAAGGTGGCGGATTGGGACGGGAGCGGCACCGGGAAGAGCAGAAGACGGTGACTGGCAAGTATTATACTAGGGGGAAAGAGCTTGAAGTGTCCAAGTCAAGCGTTTGTCTTTTTAATATTTTTTTGATTCACCACGTGATTTTATTGAATATGACATAAAATGTAATTTTAGCCCATCTAATTTCTGGATCTTCTACTACTCGTTTTTTGCTTCTATGGCTGTTTGTAGGACTCTGCCACAGATTCAGGCACCAAAAGGTACTGGATATTGCATGACTACCAAAACTCAATGGAACAATCAGCTGATCTTTTTTCCCCTTCTTTCTTGCAACATGCAATACTAATACTGTGCTGGAATTGTGCTTTAACCCCTTAGTGACAGAGCCAATTTGGTACTTAATGACCAGGCCAATTTTTGCAATTCTGACCACTGTCACTTTGAGGTTATAACTCTGGAACGCTTCAACGGATCCCGCTTATTCTGAGATTGTTTTTTCGTGACATATTGTACTTCATGTTAGTGGTAACATTTCTTCGATATTACTTGCGATTATTTATGAAAAAAACGGAAATATGGCGAAAATTTTTAAAATTTTGCAATTTTCAAACTTTGTATTTTTATGCCCTTAAATCAGAGAGATATGTCATAAAAAATAGTTAATAAATAACATTTCCCACATGTCTACTTTACATCAGCACAATTTTGGAAACAAAATTTTTTTTTGTTAGGGAGTTATAAGGGTTAAAAGTTGACCAGCAATTTCTCATTTTTACAACACCATTTTTTTTTAGGGACCACATCACATTTGAAGTCATTTTGAGGGGTCTATATGATAGAAAATAATGAAGTGTGACACCATTCTAAAAACTACACCCCTCAAGGTTCTCAAAACCACATTCAAGAAGTTTATTAACCCTTTACGTGCTTCACAGGAACTGAAACAATGTGGAAGGAAAAAATGAACATTTAACTTTTTTTGCAAACATCTTAATTCAGAACCATTTTTTTTATTTTCACAAGTGTAAAAACAGAAATGTAACCATAAATTTTGTTATGCAATTTCTCCTGAATACGCCAATACCCCATATGTGGGGGTAAACCACTGTTAGGGCGCACCGCAGAACTTAGAAGTGAAGGAGCGCCGTTTGACTTTTTCAATGCAGAATTGGCTGGAATTGAGATCTGACGCCATGTCACGTTTAGAGAGCCCCTGATGTACCTAAACAGTGGAAACTCCCCACAAGTGACACCATTTTGGAAACTAGACCCCTTAAGGAACTTATCTAGATGTGTGGTGAGCACTTTGAACCCCCAAGTGCTTCACAGAAGTTTATAACGTAGAGCCGTGAAAATAAAAAATTGCTTTTGTTTACACAAAAATGATCTTTTTGCCCACAAATTCTTATTTTCACAAGGGTAACAGGAGAAATTAGACCACAAAAGTTGTTGTGCAATTTCTCCTGAGTACGCTGATACCCAATATGTGGGGGTAAACAACTGTTAGGGCGCACCGCAGAGCTTGGAAGAGAAGGAGTGCCGTTTTACTTTTTCAATGTAGAATTGGCTGGAATTGAGATCGGACGCCATGTCGCGTTTGGAGAGCCCCTGATGTGCCTAAACAGTAGAAATCCCCCACAAGTGACCCCATTTTGGAAACTAGACCCCCCATGGAACTTATCTAGATGTGTGGTGAGAACCTTGAATGCCCAAGTGCTTCACAGAAGTTTATAATGCAGAGCCGTGAAAATAAAAAATATTTTTTTTTCCACAAAAAAGATATTGTAGCCCCCAAGTTTTTATTTTCACAAGGGTAACAGGAGAAATTGGACTGCAATAGTTGTTGTCCAATTTATCCCGAGTACGCTGATGCGCCATATGTGGCGGTAAACCACTGTTTGGGCGCACGGCAGAGCTCGGAAGGGAAGGAGCGCCTTTTTGGAATGCAGACTTTGATAGAATGGTCTGTGGGCATTATGTTGCGATTGCAGAGCCCCTGATGTACCTAAACTGTAGTAACCCCCCACAAGTGACCCCATTTTGGAAACTAGACCCCCCAAGGAACTTATCTAGATGTGTGGTGAGAACTTTGAATGCCCAAGTGCTTCACAGAAGTTTAGAATGCAGAGTCGTGAAAATAAAAAATATTTTGTTTTCACAAAAAAGATTTTGTAGCCCCCAAGTTTTTATTTTCACAAGGGTAACAAGAGAAATTGGACCCCAGAAGTTGTTGTCCAATTTATCCCGAGTACGCTGATGCCCCATATGTGGGGGTAACCCACTGTTTGGGCGCACGGCAGAGCTCAGAAGGGAGGGAGCACCATTTGACTTTTTGAGCGCAAAATTGGCTGTCGTGTTTGGAGACCCCCTGATGTACCTAAACAGTGGAAACCCCCCAATTCTAGCTCCAACCCTAACCCCAACACACCCCTAACCCTAATCCCAACCTCATCCATAATCCTAATCACTAACCCTAACCATAATCACAACCCTTACCCCAAGTCAACCCTAACCATAACCCTAATCAAAACCCTAAATCCAACACACCCCTAATCCTAATCTCAACCCTAACCTCAAACCTAACCCTAATCCCAATACACCCCTAATCACAACCCTAACCTTAACCCTAATCCCAAACCTAACCCTAATCCCAAGCGTAACCCTAATGCCAACCCTAACCCTAATACGAACCCTAATCCAAACCCTAACCCTAATCCCAGCTCTAACCCTAACTTTAGCCCCAACCCTAGCCCTAACTTTAGCCCCAACCCTAACCCTAGGGCTACTTTCACACTTGCGTCGTTTGGCATTCCGTCGCAATCCGTCGTTTTGGACAAGAAACGGATCCTGCAAATGTGCCCGCAGGATGCGTTTTTTGCCCATAGACTTGTATTGCTGACGGATCGTGACGGATGGCCACACGTCGCGTCCGTCGTGCACTGGATCAGTTGTGTTTTGGCGGAGCGTCGGCACAAAAAACGTTCAATGAAACGTTTTTTTGTACGTCGCATCCGCCATTTCTGACCGCGCATGCGTGGCCGTAACTCCGCCCCCTCCTCCCCAGGACATAGATTGGGCAGCGGATGTGTTGAAAAACTACAGCTGCTGCCCACGTTGTGCACAATTTTCACAACGTGCGTCGGTATGTCGGGCCGACGCATTGCGACGGCCCCGTACCGACGTAAGTGTGAAAGAAGCCTAACCCTAAGTTTAGCCCCAACCCTAACCCTAAATTTAGCCCCAACCCTAGCCCTACCCCTAACCTAACCCTACCCCTAACCTAACCCTACCCCTAACCTAACCCTACCCCTAACCTAACCCTACCCCTAACCTAACCCTACCCCTACCCCTAACCCTACCCCTAACCTAACCCTACCCCTAATTTTAGCCCCAACTGCTGTTCTCCTGCCGGCCGGCAGATGGAGACAGATGGCGGACGCACTGGGCATGCGTCCGCCATGTTCTGCTGCCGGCGGCCAGGAGGAGCAGCAAGAGGATCCAGGGACCTAGGTGAGTATGCTAGGGTCCCCGAATCCCCCTATTTCTCTGTCCTCTGATGTGCGATCACATCAGAGGACAGAGAATTACACTTTACTTTTTTTTTTTTTTTGCGGTCGCCGGTAAACAGTTAATTACCGGCGATCGCAAAACAGGGGTCGGTAATACCGACCCCGATCGTGCTCTTTGGGGTCTCGGCTACCCCCGGCAGCCGAGACCCCAAAGATTCTCCCGGTGCCGGCCGGCGGGCGCACTGCGCATGCGCCCGCCATTTTGAAGATGGCGGCGCCCACCGGGAGACACGAGGAGCATCGGGGGAGCTAGGTGAGTATTGGGGGGCCACCTGGGACCCCTTTTCTCTGTCCTCCGATGTGCGATCACATCGGAGGACAGAGAAATTAAAAAGAGATCGCCTTTTTTTTTTTTTTTGCGATCGCCGGTAAACGCTTAATTACCGGCGATCGCAAATGCGGGGTGGGTTAAAACCCCCCCGAATCATGTTCTCTGGGGTCTCGGCTACCCTCAGCAGCCGAGACCCCGGAGAAAATCGGCCTCTGGGGGGCGCTATGGACTTTTTCCACAGCGCCGTTAATTAACGGCGCTGTGGTTTAAGTACCCTTAGCGGCCGCCGTTAAAAGGCGTATCGGCGGTCGCTAAGGGGTTAAAGCACCACGCCAGTAATTTTTTTTAACCACTGGACTGGTGCTGAAAGTCTAAAAGACCTGCCCCCTGTCCGTTTTTTTTTTTTTTTTACAGCAGCAGTTATTATATTTTACAAGACCATTTAGGCTACGTTCTTTTATCGCGTTTTTTGATGCTGCGCATTTCCACTGCGGCAAAAACGCGGCGTTTTACAGAACCAGCAAAGTGCATGGGATTTATAGAAATCTCATGTCTACTGTGCTTTGTAAGCTCACCTGTGGTGCATTTTTTTTTTATTGCACCATGTCAATTTCTCTTGTAGGTACACAGATTCGTGTGCAGAATTTCCCCATAGATTTACATTAGATGCGGAAAATCCGCAGGTTAAAAGAAAACACATTTTTAGTGCGTTTACACAGCGTAAACATACAAAAACACATGTGATCTGCACCTATGAATGTCAATATCAGTTGTTTTTTTAATTTCTGACCACTGTCCATTTATGAGGTTATAACTCTGGAACGCTTCAACGGATCCCGGTGATTCTGACACTGTTTTCTCGAGACATACTGTACTTCATGATAGTGGTAAAATTTGACATTACCTGCGTTTATTTGTGGAAAAAAACGGAAATTAGGCGAAAATTTCGCAATTTTCCAACTTTGAATTTTTATGCCCTTAAATCACAGAGATATGTCACACAAAATACTTAATAAGTAACATTTCCCACATGTCTACTTTACATCAGCACAATTTTGGAAACAATTTTTTTGTGTTATAAGGGTATGTGCACACGTTGCGGATTCTCTGCGGATCTGCAGCGTTTTTTGCAGTTCAGAAATGCTGCAGATCCGCAACTGATTTACAGTACAATGTAAATCAATGAGAAAAAAAATGCTGCAAAAATGCTGCGGGTTTAAAAGAAGTAGCATGTCACTTTTTTACGAATCTGCAGCGTTTTTGTACCTAATTCCATTATAGAAAACCGCAGGGGTAAAAAACACAGCAAATCGGCAAAAAAAAAACCCCCAGAAAAACCGCAACAAATCCGCAGGTGCATTTTCTGCCAGGAGAGGCAGAATCCGCACCAGAAATTCCTAAGGCTAATCCGCAACGTGTGCACATAGTCTAAGGGTTAAAGGTTGACCAGCAATTTCTCATTTTTACAACACCATTCTTTTTTTTTTAGGGACCACATCACATTTGAAGTCATTTTGAGGGGTCTATATGATAGAAAATACCCAAGTGTGACACCATTCTAAAAACTGCACCCCTCAAGGTGCTCAAAACCACATTCAAGAAGTTTATTAACCCTTCTGGTGCTTTACAGGAATTTTTGGAAAGTTAAAAAAAAAAAAAAAACGAACATTTAGATTTTTTTTTTTTCACAAAAAATTTATTTCAGCTCCAATTTGTTTTATTTTACAAAGGGTAACAGGAGAAAATGCACCCCAAAAGTTGTTGTACAATTTGTCCAGAGTACCCCGATACCCCATATGTGGGGGTAAACCACTGTTTGGGCGCATGGCAGAGCTCGGAAGGGAAGGAGCGCCGTTTGACTTTTCAATGCAAAATTGGCTGGAATTAAGATGGGACACCATGTTGCATTTGGAGAGCCCCTGATGTGCCTAAACATTGAAACTTCCCACAAGTGACACCATTTTGGAAAGTAGACCCCCTAAGGATCTTATTTAGATGTGAGAGCTTTGAACCCCCAAGTGTTTCACTACAGTTTATGACGCAGAGCCGTGAAAATAAAAAAAAAATTTCCCCACAAAGTTATTTTTAGCCCCCAGTTTTGTATTTTCTCAAAAGTAACAGGAGAAATTGGACCCCAAACTTTGTTGTGCAATTTGTCCTGAGTGCGCTGATACCCCATATGTGGGGGTAACCACCGTTTGGGCGCACGGGAGGGCTCGGAAGGGAAGGAGCGCCATTTGGAATACAGACTTAGATGGATTGGTCTGCAGGCATCACGATGCATTTGCAGAGCCCCTGATGTACCTAAACAGTAGAAACCCCCCACAAGTGACCCCATATTGGAACGTAGACCCCCAAGGAACTATCTAGATGTGTTGTGAGAACTTTGAACCTTCAAGTATTTCACTACAGTTTATAACGCAGAGCCGTGAAAATAAAAATAATTTTTGCCCCCCAAATTTTTGTTTTCCCAAGGGTAACAAGAGAAATTGGACCCCAGAAGTCCGCGGATACCCCATATGTCGGGGTAAACCCCTGTTTAGGCGTACGGGAGCACTGTTTTACTTTTTCAACGCAGAATTGGCTGGAATTGGGATCGGATGCCATGTCGCGTTTGGAGAGCCCTGATGTGCCTAAACAATGGAAACCCCCAATTCTAACTGAAACCCCAACCCTAACCATACCCCTAACCCTAATCCCAACCCTAACCCTTGCCCCAACCCTAATGGGAAAATGGAAATAAATAATTTTTTTAAATTTATTTTTCCCTAACTAAGGGGGTGATGAAGGGGGGTTTGATTTACTTTTATAGTGGGATTTTTATGATTGGCAGCTGTCACACACTAAAAGACGCTTTTTATTGCAAAAAATATTTTTTTGCGTTACCACATTTTGAGAGCTATAATTTTTCCATATTTTAGTCCACAGAATCATGTGAGGTCTTGTTTTTTGTGGGACGAGTTGATGTTTTTATTGGTAACATTTTCGGCACGTGACATTTTTTGATAGTTTTTTATTCTGATTTTTGTGAGGCAGTGTGAGAAAAAAACCAGCTATATTACCAAGCGCGTTTATACCATTCCGCATCACATTATATTGACAGATCGCTGATCTGACACTTTGCTGTGCACTGTGTCAGATCAGCGATCACACAGGCACAGCAGGGAGGCTTACCAGCGCTTGCTCTGAGCAGGCGCTGGTAAGCCACCTCCCTGCAGGACCCGGATGCAGCCTGCAGGGGGGAGGAGGTAAGAGACCCTCGGAGCAACGCAATCACATCGCGTTGCTCCAAGGGTCTCAGGGAAGCACGCAGGGAGCCCCCTCTCCCTGCACGATGCTTCCCTATACCACCGGAACACTGCGATCATGTTTGATCGCAGTGTGCCGGGGGTTAATGTGCCGGGGGCGGTCCGTGACCGCTCCTGGCACATAGTGCCGGATAAACGTGAAAGATCAGGGGGATGTAAATCCAATTATAGCAAAGTTCTCGGAAAAAATATAATCAATATCGTAGATCAATCCGAGGACTACAAGAGTAGTGCAAACAAAATAAATTTATTGAAGTCACAACCAGTCATACAAAATGCCGCCAAAAGGAACGCTATGCGCTGCCACTAAGGAGGTAAGGTGACCTTACCTCCTTAGTGGCAGCGCATAGCGTTCTTTTTCCTGCGTACCTCACTCCATATGTTTTGACCTTTACCATCATACAGATAAATGCCTTGATAAAGGCTCTGGCCGAAACGTTGGCGGCATTTTGTATGACTGGTTGTGACTTCAATAAATTTATTTTGTTTGCACTACTCTTGTAGTCCTCGGATTGATCTACGACATAGTGCCGGATGTCAGCTTAAACCCGGCCTCGCTCCCCCCGTGAGCGCGGCTGATCGCACTGGACGTACTACGTCACTGGGAATTAAGTCCCAGGTCACCTTGACGGGATAGTACGTCCAATGGGATTAAGGGGTTAAAGCATGACACACCAAAACTAAAAAATACAAAGTAAAAAACGCAAGTACTCTAAGGTGCAGAAATTCTGCAGCGTCAAAAATTCAACAAACATTGATAGTGGGAACGTAGCTTTACAGTTTCCCATGTTAGGGTGTGTCCACGTTCAGTATTACATCTGGATTAGGCGTCTTTCACACTTCCGTTTTTACAATCTGCACAGGATTTGTCAAAATGTTGAAATGACGGATCCTGTGCAGATTGTAAAAAACGGGTGCACTGGGCCCGTTTTTCTGACGGACCCATCGAGGCTATGTGCACCTGTAGTGTATGCGTCTTCACAGTTGTTTTTCGCTGCGAAAACGCATACACAACCCAGGTTTATTTATATTTTTAAAAAAAATTAAAAAAAAAAAATCGCATATTGACTTCTGGCATCCCGAACAGCGTTACAGATGCTTGCGATGCTCCCGGTAGCTAGCGTTCCCAGTAATGCCTTGCGTGCAATGACCTCTGATGCCGTAGCGGACCGCGACGCCATCGGGTCATTTCGCAATGCATCCATGGAAACACTAGCTGCCGGGAGCATCAAGAGCATTGGTAACACTGCGCAGGACGCCGGAAGGTAAGAATATTGCGATTTTTTTTTTTTTTTTTTAACATTATATCTTGTTACTATTGATGCTGCACAGGCAGCATCAATAGTAAAAAGAGAGAGAGCGCGAGCGAGAGAGAATTTCCCTTACAGGAAATTCTTCCCCGCATGCTCAGTTTCAAAAGATGGAACACGTCGCTGATTCCTGCTTTTCACAGTCAGCGACATATCCTGCGCCCATGGGCTTCCATTAGGTAACGTTCACACTAGCGTTATGCTAGTGTGCGTCGGGTTAGCATCGGGCGACGCAGCGGCGACGCACGCGTCATGCGCCCCTATACTTAACATGGGGGACGCATGCGTTTTTGTTAGTTGCGTTGTGCGACGCATGCGTTTTGCCGCATTTTTGCGTGCGTTGTGCGTTGCGTCGCCGACGCAGCGGCGCACAACGATAGTGTGAACGTAGCCTTATAGCCAACGACGGGCAGCGCAGGACCAGTCGCTGAGCGATTTTCCGATGTGCAGAAAAATCGTTCCTCTGAACATTTTCTCCACCCGACGGACAGCAGTTTCCCGACGGATCCAGTGCACGACGGATGAAACAGATGGCCATACGTCACTAATACAAGTCTATGGGACAAAACAGGATCTAGCAGAAAAATTTGCTGGATCCTGTTTTTTCAAAAATCGACTGATTGTGACGGGAGCTCAAAGACTGAAGCGTGAAAGAGGCCTTAGGCTACTTTCACACTGGCGTTTTTTGCCAGACGTCGCAATGCGTCGTTTATGGCAAAAAACGCATCCTGCTGCACCTGTTGTGTAGTGCATCAAACGCTAGCGTCGGAATCTCTGCCTGACGCATTGCGACGGGGAGATTCCGACGCTAGTGTGAAAGTAGCCTTAGTTGTGGATTGAACGCTGCGTAAAGCTGCACCAACCACATGTTACAGCATAGTGGAGGGGATTTTATGAAATCCCGTCTCCACTATGCGTGCGAACACACATCCGGCGACCCTGCGTTTACGGACATGTGGCGCGTCTTTTAGGACGCAACATGTCTGTTTACCTTGCGGCGACGCTCCATCGCCGCAAGGTAAATCACAGGGTCCTATGTATGGGGTGTGGAGATTCCGGATGTGTGCAATGCAGACCGTGGACACGCACACTTAGAGAACTGCAATGTATCCATAAGAAATCCAATGCTATA
Organism: Ranitomeya imitator; assembly: GCF_032444005.1. NCBI lineage: Eukaryota > Metazoa > Chordata > Amphibia > Anura > Dendrobatidae > Ranitomeya > Ranitomeya imitator. The sequence goes on from NC_091288.1 coordinate 44,999,417, forward strand.
TGGTGGCTGTGTATGGCAGAAGATTTTTTTTTTTTGGCAAACAGACTTGAATGGGGGAGTCTCATCCGAAACTAGTTGGGAAAAAATAATATCACTCATCTGCACTGCCCCTTTGAATAACATTGGTCCGTACGCTGTCCATTTTTTCAAGGACAGCACTACAGACTGAAAATGCACCTGCCACAGGGAAGAGTTTACAGAAGTTTCCTCATCAGAGGCAAGGTTACAATGACAGGTAAACACTTTTCTTTTTAATAGATTTCTGACTTTTAATTTAAAAAAATGGACAGGTTTGGTATTGCCGAAATCGCAACAAGGAGAATGATATTGCCAGGTAATTTTTACCACACAATGTAAGCCGTAAAAACAATTTCCAATGAACAATGTTAGTGATGCAGGGAAGGCTGGTAAGGCAGGTGTCAAACTACCGTAGAATACGGGCGAGTGCTATGCGAGAAAACATCACCGAGACTCACCAATTCAAGCCTATGGGTGCGAGAAGGAAAAAAAGAAGAAAAAAAAAACGCACAACACTGACCATGCTAGTACTGTCCGTTTTTTATGCATTGGTGTTCTTTGAAAACCTGTCAATTCATGTGCCGCATACAGTAAAATCACACCCACAGGTTAGAGTAGAATATATACACACACATATATATATATATTATATCTCTCATTGACACACGCATATATATGTATATATTAAATAGATAGAAGAAAAGACGGCAATTCATCTGCCGGTTACTGTAAAATCACTGCTGGAGCCGACCGGATAGAAGAGATGGACTGCATACAGTAAATACAAATGGAATAGTTAGATATATACACTGTGTTCCAAATTATTATGCAAATGATATTTTTCTCGGGTTTCCCTAAATAGTCGGTGCAAATGACAGTCAGTCTAATAAAAGTCATCACCTGCTAGAGTATACATCCAATTTTATTGAAGAAACCTCCCAATGATAACAGTATAATCACCAAGATAAATAAAAACTCAAAATGCACTGTTCCAAATTATCAGGCAGAGTAGAATTTCTATACATTTGATATGTTTTAAAGACCTGAAAATGCTCATTTGTGGAATTTGCAGCATTAGGAGGTTACATTCACTGAACAAAAAAGCTATTTAACTCCAAAACCTCCTAACAGGCCAAGTTACAGGTTAACATAGGAACCCTTCTTTGATATCACCTTCACAATTCTTGCATCCATCGAACTTGTGGGTTTTTGGAGAGTTTCTGCTTGTACTTCTTTGCCTCCCAGAGCTGCTGTTTTGATGTGAACTGCCTCCCACCCTCATAGATCTTTTGCTTGATGACACTCCAAAGGTTCTCTATAGGGTTGAGGTCAGGGGAAGATGGTGGCCACACCATGAGTTTATCTCCTTTTATGCCCATAGCAGCCAATGACTCAAGAGGTTTTCTTTGCAGCATAAGATGGGGCATTGTCATGCATGAAGATGATTTTGCTCCTGAAGGCACGTTTCTGCTTTTTATACCATGGAAGAAAGTTGTCAGTCAGAAACTCTAAATACTTTGCAGAGGTCATTTTCACACCTTCAGGAACCTTAAGGCTATGTTCACACATTGCGGATTTAACCGCGGAACCGCAGCGATTTTGCAGCTGCGGGTCCGCAGCAGTTTCCATAGCGTTTACAGTAACATGTAAACCCTATGGAAACCGCAAACCGCTGTGCACATGCTGCGGGAAAAACCGCGCGGGAACGCAGCGGTTTACAACCCGCAGCATGTCACTTCTTTGTGCAGAATCGCAGCGATTCTGCACCCATAGAAATGCATTGATCCGCTTACTTCCCGCATGGGGCTGTGCACACCATGCGGGAAGTAAGCGGATAATGTGCGGGTGGTACCCGGGGTGGAGGAGAGGAGACTCTCCTCCAGGCCCCGGGAACCATATTTGAGTAAAAAAAAAAAAAAATTAAAATTAAAAATCATGGTATACTCACCTCTGAAGTCTCAGCGCTGCACGTGGCCGTCCGGTCTCAGGTTTGCTATGCGACCAGGACCTGCGGTGACGTCGCGGTCACATGACCGTGACGTCACGAAGGTCCTTCTCGCACAGCATCTTTGGAACCGGACCGCCGCCTGCAGCGCCGAGGAGATCGGGACGTCAGAGGGTGAGTATATCATTATTTTATTATTTTTACCATTACTATTGATGCTGCATATTGCTGCATATGCAGCATCAATAGTAGGGGTAAAATCCCACAGCGGAACCCGCAGGACAAACCGCGATAAATCTGCAGGGATAACCGCAGCGGGTTTGCCCTGCAGATTTATCGAACCCGCAGGGACAGGACGCTATATGTGAACATAGCCTAAGGGTATGTGCACACGATGCAGAATTGGTGCAGAACTGCAGCAGATTTTTCTGCTGCAGAACTGCACTGTGATTTACAGTACAATGTAAATCAATGTGAAAAGAAAAAATCTGCGCAGAAACGCTGCAGATTTCAAAGAAGTGCACGTTGCTTCTTTTGTGCAGTTCTGCAGCGTTTCTGCGCAGATTTTTCTGCACCATGTGCACAGCTTTTTTCTTTTCACATTGATTTACATTGTACTGCACAGAAACTGCATCAAATCTGCAGATGCAGATTTAGTGCAGAAAATTCTGCACCACATTTCCTACGTGTGCACATAGCCTAAAGCGTCCTACCAGCTGTTTCCTCATGATTCTGGCCCAAAATGTGACTCCTCCACCTCCTTGCTGACGTCGCAGCCTTGTTGGGACATGGTGGCAATCCACCAACCATCCACTACTCCATCCAACTGGACCATCCAGGGTTGCTCCACAATCATCAGTGAACAAGACTATTTGGAAATTAGTGTTCATGTATGTCTGGGCCAACTTTAACCATTTCTGCTTGTGAACACTGTTTAAGGGTGGCTGAATATTAGGATTATGCACCACAGCAAGCCTTTGAGTGATCCTACAGCTTGAGGTTCGAGGGACTCCAGAGGCACCAGCAGCTTCAAATAACTGTTTGCTGCTTTGTACTGGTATTTTGGCAGCTGCTCTCTTAATCCCATGAATTTGTCTGGCAGAAACCTTCCTCATTATGCCTATATCTGCATGAACTCTGTCTGTGCTCTGTTTCAGTCACAAATCTCTTCACAGTATGATGACCACTCTTAAGTTTTCGTGGAATATCTAATGTTTTCATACCTTGTCCAAGGCATTGCACTATTTAATGCTTTTCAGCAGCAGAGAGAGCCTTTTTAGTTCCCATATTACTTGAAACCTGTGGCCTGCTTAATAATGTGGAACATAATCTTTAAGTAGTTTTCCTTTAATTAGAATCACCTGGAAAACTATTTATCACATGTGTTTAACCCCTTAATGACCGCCAATACGTCTTTTAACTGACCTGAGATATAAGAGAATAGTATCCCCATACAGGTGACAATCCAGCAGCTGTCGGCTGTCCACTATAGCTGACAACTTGCTGTATCAGGGACGATCAGTGTTGGCACCGTACATATCTGTTTAACCCCTTAGATGCTGCTGTCAATAGTGACTACATCATTATAAATGGTTAACAGAGTGTGGGGGCTTCCTTTTTATCCCAAATGGTGCCCTCTGATCATGATTTTGTGGTCCTGATGTTTGCCGTGGCAATTCACGACCAAATAGCGGCCTTAGAGTCTGTCGGCTGTTGTAACCTGTTCAGAAGTTAGAGACATTTAGGTGGTAAAAATACACATTTTCATTTCTCTCATACCACTTTGCATTAATTCCTGTAAAGCATCTGAAGAGTTAATAAACTACCTGACAGCAGTTTTCAATACGTCAGGGGGGGCGGTTTTTAAAATGGTATCAGGTTTGGGGGTTTCCCAATATACGAGACCCCTAAAGTCAATTCAAACATGGATAGGTCCCTAAAAAAATAAATGTTGTAAATTTCCTTGAAAAAATGAAAAATTGCTGCTACATTTTTAAACCTCCTAAAATGCTAACAAAATAAAATAACATTTTACAAATGGTGCTGATGTAAAGCCGACATGTGGGAAATGTTATTTATTAATGGTTTGCTATGGTATGACCATCTGTATTAAAGGGATAATCATTCAAAGTTTGAAAATTGCTAATTTTTTTACATTTTTCTCTCATTTTTGATATTTTTTTATAAATAAACACAAAACATTGACCTAAATTTACCATTATCATAAAGTATAATGTGTCACGAAAAAACAATCTCAAAATCACTGGGATTTCTTGAAGCATTGCAGAGTTATTACCACATAAAGTGACACTGGTCAGATTTCAAAAATTTGGCTCCGTCACTAAGGGGTTAAGATTGATTTCAGTGATCCATTGAGCCCTGAGACAATACCATCCATGAGTTTATTTAAAAAACAATTAAATCTTTATGACACTTAAATCCAATTTGCATAATAATTTGGAACACAGTGTAGATGTCAGTGAAAAATACAATTAGTTCAGTGTGTGTGCAAATTACTGGACATAAAAAAAAAAAATTTGTGGACTCCCGCGCAATTTTCGCAACCAGCAGAAAAAAAAGCCGACAGATGTGGGCAGATGCTTATAGCCTGGGAAGGGGTTAATACCCATGGAGCTTCTCAGGCTATTAATATCAGGTCACAGCTGTAAAATTATCCTTTATTGGAAATTAAAAATGGGAGACACTAAAAAAAAAGAAAAAAATGACGTAGGGTCACCCTATAATAACCAGCACAGGCTAAGCAGACAGCTGCAGGCTGATATTTAGGCTATATTCACACGTTGCGGTTTTTACCGCGGAACCGCAGCGATTTTGCCGCTGCGGGTCCGCTGCAGTTTCCATAGCGTTTCCATTTACATGTAAACCCTATGGAAACCGCAAACCGCTGTGCACATGCTGCGGGAAAAACCGCGCGGGAACGCAGCGGTTTAAAACCCGCAGCATGTCACTTCTTTGTGCAGAATCGCTGCGATTCTGCACCCATAGGAATACATTGAACCGCTTACTTCCCGCATGGGGCTGTGCCCACGTTGCGGGAAGTAAGCGGATGGTACCCGGGGTGGAGGAGAGGAGACTCTCCTCCAGGCCCCGGGAACCATATTTGGGGTTAAAAAAAAAAGAATAAAAATAAAAAATCATGTTATACTCACCCTCTGAAGTCAGCGCTGCACGCGGCCGTCCGGTCAGAGTTGCTGTGCGACCAGGACCTTCGGTGACGTCGCGGTCACATGACCGTGACGTCACGAAGGGTCCTTCTCGCACAGCATCTCTGGAACCGGACCGCCGGGTGCAGCGCCGAGGGATCGGGACGTCAGAGGGTGAGTATAACCAATTTTTATTATTTTTAACATTACTATTGATGCTGCATATTGCTGCATATGCAGCATCAATAGTATAGGCGGAAACCCGCAGCGGAAACCGCGGAACAAACCGCGATAAATCTGCAGGGAGAACCGCAGTTGTTTTGCCCTGCAGATTTATCAAATCCGCTGCGGGAGAACCCGCAGGGACAGGACGCTATGTGTGAACATAGCCTAATAGTCTAGGAAGGGTGTGTTTGTTTTGACGAATATTTCCTTTGAAAGTGATGCGAAAATAACAGAATTGCCGTATGTAAAAGCTCATGTTAAAATAGCATTGCAATCAGATAGCAATCGCACTGCATTCGGCCTTAGGAGGGTTCACAATTTCACCAGGATTAGAATTCTTGCCAATTTTCCAGAACACTATGTGGTAAAATGAATAGAGTAATTCAAACGTACAACTCGTTCAGCCAAAAAAAAAAAAAAACCTTCATACATCTGTGTGGTCAGAAAAAAAAAAAAAAAAAGTGGCCAGCATTCATAGCAGCTGATGATTTTTGCTACACACTGCAACTCTGCTATGTGTAGCACCAAGCGATCACAGCTTCAAGTCCCCCATGGAGATTATTGAAATAAGTAAAAAAAGAAAACAAGGTTTTTAAAAAACAATAAAGTTCAAATTACCCCTTCCCCTTTTGGCCCGGTAAAAATAAAACTAATATCCCCGTTCCACCGCCACGCCCTCTGACCTGAATGTCACAGCGGCACGCAGCAGTGGAACGGAGACAGGTGAATATCGCATGGCTCACTCTCCCCAGTCAAACTCACCCTCCCGGTGGGGTCCCTGCTTCTCTGATGCAATGGTCTCTGACGCCGGCAGCTTGTTCCTGTGTTCAGGGGTCACATGGTACCGCTCATTAAAGTAATTAATATGTGCTCCACACCTATGGGAGTGGAGTCACGTCCATATTCATTACTTTAATGAGCGGTACCACGCTATGAACACAGGAAGAGCTGATGGCGCCCGAAGACCATTGGAGAAGCAGGGACATGCAGAGACGCGCAGGGAGCAGGTGAGTATGATGTGACAGCTGCCGCTCCCCTGCCGACCCCCTGGGACAATGACTCGAGTATAGTATAGAAAATGTTCAGCACAGCCTAGAGGGGGAGGTGCATAGATATAGGTTCCCAAACCTTAAGTGAAAAATTTACAACTAGCACACTCCAACAGCTGTGATGCAAAAGGGGCAATTTAATATACATACAGTAGTCACAAACGTTTCGGTCTGCAAAGGACCTTCATCAGTGTGCTAAATATAGCGAGAATGGTATATATGGTGGTAGGATGCCGGTGAGGATTATTTAGTTTGCATCAAGTCCGAGAATACAATGGGGTATCTTGAAAGGCTATACTGAGCGCAGTATTATGCGGCAGGTCAGTCCGGCCAGTGGGAGAGAGAAGCGCACAGATACGCGGTGTCCACCGATTTACCTTTACCCCTGTAATCCCTCTGGGGGACCTGCTCATGGGGGGGTTTTGGCCAAAAAAGCGTTTCCTCAAGCTTTTTTGCTCCGGAAGAGCTTTCTTTTTATCCGTAGCCTTGTCTAGGATGTCATCGAGGGCTGGCCCGAACATATAATGTCCTTGGAAGACCATCACCTCCCCAGGACTTAAGCCATAGAGCTCTTCTAGCAGAGTTGGAGAGAACTGCGGACTGAGCAGCTACCCGTACAGACTCAGCGGAAGCATCCGCCAGGAACCCCGTAGCCTTCTGGAGTAATAGTAGGGAATTTAAAATTTCCTCCCTAGATGTCCCCTGGGAAAGATGATTTTCTAAGGTACGTAACCAGAGAAATAGGACCTGGCAACACATGTGGAGGCCACGTTTGTCTTCAGCAGATTAGTATATGTGTCCCAGGATTTCCTCAGTAAGCTCTCAGTTTTTCGATCCATAGGATCTTTGAGCTGTGAGGAATCCTCGAAGGGTAGAGCCGTTTTTTTGGTCACCCTGGACACCTGTACATCTACCTTAGGCATCTGCCATAAAGAGCAGTCCCCCTCCAGAGGGAAACAATTTTTCAATTCTGATGGGACATTCAAAGCTTTCTCAGGTAGGGCCCACTCATGAAGAAGGTTCTCAATATTCTCATGAATAGGGAACCCTTTCGGGGTCCTAGGCTTTAACATGTCATCCTGAACGGAATGCATGTAGAAAAGCCGCGGAGACACCATCACGTGTTTCTCAACGCAAGCAATAAATAGCCAGGTCTATCGCCGGGAAGGAACAACCACGGGAAGGGCAGCATCCAAAAAGGAAAACCACCTATGCCAAAACATGGTATCCATCCACAGACAGCTGTTTCGGGGTATTTTCCCCTCATCAGTGTGGAGTAGGAAACTGGCTATTAGGAGCAGTGCCTAGTAAAAGGACTATAAACATAAGGATGAATGACCTCTGGGAGATCAAAACATCCAACACCATCACGTGTTTCTCAACACAGTGATCCAGAACACTGCCCCCATCCCTTCTGGGAAATATGCAAATGCATGTAGAAAAGCAGCGGAGACACCATCACGTGACACTTTATTGCTTGCGTTGAGAAACACGTGATGGTGTCTCTGCGGCTTTTCTACATGCATTTGCATATTTCCCATAAGGGATGGGGGCACTGTTCTGGATCACTGCGTTGAGAAACACGTGATGGTGTCTCCGCGGTGTTGGATGTTTTGATCTCCCCGAGGTCATTCATCCTTATGTTTATAATCCTGAACGGAATGACTTGCTACCTCCTCTTCCACCCCCATGGTTCCACTCACCATGGAAATCAGCTCTTCCATATCTTCGGAAGAGAAGAGATATTTTTATTGTCCGTTTTGGGGTTGGAAGTAGAACCCTCATTCTCCCAAATGTCCTCTGAACCCGAGGTCTGAATCTCGCCCGAATCAGATATAGTGGGAGCCATCTTCCTTTTCTTAGGAGGAGCCTGAGACAGGGCCGCCATAGAGGACTGAACCTCTTGTTTGATGAGGGTTCTGATGCTGTCCAGGAGGGAGGGCTGTTCACTACGCAGCACTTCATCCGTGCATGGTTGGCAAAGCTTTTTCTTATAAGCTGAGGGAAGCTTGGTCGCACATGTACCACACTTGCGGCTGGATTTTTTAGGGGCAGAGGCCTTGTCTCCCTAGAAAAGAGAGAGGCTGGACTAAGTCTTTAATAACAAAAAACTGGACAACAAGGGACCTCATCCTCTACTTACAGTAGGAGGGTGAACGCTGGGCTCTGCAGAAGCAGAGTGCAGGGGTTTGTCGCCGTCCATAGGGTCAGTCAGTCACCGGTCAGAAGGGACACAGACAGAGGCCAGCTAATTTCATGCTCCTCCTCCCAGGGTCCATAGGGGGGTGCTGTGATTGAACCGCCTGTCGTGGCTGCCGCAGGCTTGGAATGCCGGCTGGCGCGCGCGCAGGCTCCGGAGTATGGAGGCTTAAACCGGAAGTTCGGAAGCGTTCTTCCTGTGCGCGTCGCGCGGCCTCCAGCGGCAGCGAGGTGGGAGGAGGAGAACCGGGGAGCTGCAGGAGGACCCGGGAGAGCTTCACCGCCCTGCTTTGCCCCACGAGGGAGGTGCAGGAAGGGCGGGATGGAGGGTCCCAAGTCACGCAGAAGCTGCAGAGATGGGAGCAGTCACCGAGGAGAGCGGAGCCCAACGACCTCAACTGCCCGGTTATTCAGGTAATAGTGCTCCGATCACCGGCCAATGGCAGCACCATCTGAGAACCTCTTCATGCCCCATAGGGGACAAGAAAAACACTGGTGGTGGCAGGAAGGGGAGGGTATTTAACCTCTCTGATTTCCTGTCCCCTATTAGGGCGGGGAGACATCCCCTGATCCTGCTGTCGTGGAAGGTGACTAGAGAAAGAATTGTTAAGAAAAGGCCAATCAAAAATTTGAGAGAGATTCACAAGAGTGGACTGCTGCTGGAGTCATTGGTTCAAGAGCCACCACACACAGACGTATCCAGGACATGGGCTACAAGTGTCACATTCCCTGTGTCAAGCCACTCATGACCAATAGACCATGTCAGAAGTGTCTTACCTGGGCCGAGGAGAAAAAGAACTGGACTGTTGCTTTGCGGTCCAAGGTGTATTCATATGAAAGCAAGTTTTACATTTCATTTGGAAAGCAAGGTCCCAGAGTCTGGAGGAAGAGTGGAGAGGCCACAATCCAAGCTGCTGGAGGTCTAGTGTGAAGTTTCCACAATCAGTGATGGTTTGGGAGCCATGTCATCTGCTGGTGTAGGTCCACTGTGTTTTATCAAGACCAAAGTCAGCGCAGCAGTCTACCAGGAAATTTTAGAGCACTTAATGCTTCCCTCTGCCGACAAGCTTTTTGGAGATGGAAATGTCATTTTCCAGCAGGACTTGGCACCTCTACACACTGCCAAAAGTGCCGATACCTGGTTTAAAAACCAACAGTATCACTGTGCTTGATTGGCCAGCAAACTCACCTGACCTTAACCCCATAGAGAATCAATGCGGTATTGTCAAGAAGATTAGACACCAGACCCAACAATGCAGACAAGCTGAAGGCTGCTATCAAGGCAACCTGGGCTTCCATAACACCTTAGCAGTGCCACAGGCTGGCTGCCTACATGCCATGCTGCATTGATGCAGTAATTGATGCAAAAGGAGCCCCGACCAAGATTGAGTGCATTTACTGAACATACGTTTCAGTAGGCCAATATTTCAGATTTCAAAATCATTTTTTCAAGCTGGTGTTAAAGTATTCTAACTTACAGAGACAATGACTTTTAGGTTTTCATTAACCAAGCCATAATCATTAACATAAATAAACACTTGAAATAGATCACTAATTGCACCACTTTGTGTATTGAAGAACTGAAATAAATCAACTTTCTGATGATATTCTAATTTTGTGAGAAGCACCTGTATATTCAACAGAGTTAAGAAATGATTTGCTGCATCCTAGACCAAAATCGGGAGAGGTCAGTAGGCAGGAGGTTCACAATGGTTTGGTGTCCAATGGTCACAGACAACCAATGTAGCCCCTGAACTGGGGTAAAGAGATTTTTTTATTTTTTGCTTAATTTTAGTCATCGCCTGTATGTTGAATCCTGCCACACAGCCGCAAGCACAGAAGGACTGATGGAAGGATTTTGAGCTCAGGACTAGACGTTGCAAAAGATAACTTCAGGTGAACGGTGACCCTTATTGATCATGGGAACAAGGGTCCTCAAGACACCTATATAAGGCTAGGTTCACATTGCGTTAAGTGCAGTCCGCTGACGGCATCCGTTACATAGCGGCACTAACGCAATGTGAACCTAGCCTAAATGAAGCTGTAGAGCACATATATGATCACTCCATTCACTGTATTGTGCGCAGCGACACACAGTATTCAAGGGACAACCTTTCTCCTGACCAAAAATGTATCCCAGAGGTCAAACCCCAGCAATCAGATATTCTGTAGGCCTGTTTCAGACAACAGTGTGTCTGGTACATGTGGTGACAGTTTTCACACATTCGGAGACACACATGTAGACCCATTCAAGTGAATGGGTCTGTAAACATGTCAGTGTGTTTCCAAGGACAATGTGTTCGTTGGAAAAATACGCTGACATGTCCATTTTGTTGAACAGCAGCACAGGCCGCAAAATGTTCCACACATGACACACGGATGTCATCAGTGTGCACATCAGTGTGACACGCACCGGTGCCTGGGATGCAGTGGTACTGTTCACGCTGTTCCCGGCAACAGATGCTGAAGACAGCTTATTCTTCCCTGCTGGAGATGAGATCACAGCTGGCAGACAAGAATGTTGAGAGTTATATTCAACTGATAATTGTGAGAGCAAATGGAGGCTGATGGGACTACTACTCCCATCAGCCTACACTTGCTGCTGCTAATAACAGTTTCCCCTGTATTTTTGATAACCAGCCAGGCAAAACTGACAGTTGCATCCCTCAGCAAGGCTGATCATCAAGGGGAAAAAAAGGGTCCCCACTTTGTTTTATTAAATTATTTACCGTATATACTCGAGTATAAGCCGACCCCCTAATTTTGCCACAAAAAAAGTGGGAAAACTTATTGACTCGAGTATAAGCCTAGGGTAGGAAATGCAGCAGCTACCGGTGAATTTCAAAAATAAAAATAGATGCTCCATACCATTCATTATTGCCCCATAGATGCTCCATATAAAGCTGTGCCATATATAATGCTCCATACTGTTCATTATTGCCCCATAGATGCTCCATATAAAGCTGTGCCACATATAATGCTCTGCACCGTTCATTGTGACCCCATAGATGCTCCATATAAAGCCGTGCTACTGTATATATAATGCTCCATACCGTTGATTATTGCCCCATAGATGCTCCATATAAAGCTGTGCCACATATAATGCTCTGCACCGTTCATTATTGCCCCATAGATGCTCCATATAAAGCTGTGCCATATATAATGCTGCATACCGTTGATTATTGCCCCATAGATGATCCATATAAAGCTGTGCAATATATAATGCCGCTGCTGCAATAAAAAAAAAAAAAAAAAAAATCACATACTCAACTCTCTTCGCTCAGGACGCCGGCGCTTTCAATATTTACCTGCTCCTCGTGCGGCTCCGTCTCCAGCACTGACGCTCAGCAGAGGGCACGCACTGACCATGTCACCGCGCCCTCTGATCTGAGCGTCACAGCCAGAGGACGCTGGAAACAGAGCAGCACCGGAACGAGTAGCGGTAAATATCGTGCAGCGGTAAATATCGTGCAGCGCTCCGCGTTTACTTACCTGCTCCTGGCGCGGTCCCTGCAGACCCTGCTTCTTCCACCGCTGCATCTTCTTCCTGTATTGCGCGGTCACAGTTACCGCTCATTGCAGTAATGAATATGCGGCTCCACCTCTATGGGAGGTGGAGCCGCATGTTCATTACTGTAATGAGCGGTACCATGTGACCGCTCAGTACAGGAAGAATCTGCAGCGCTGGAAGAAGCAGGGACCGCGCCAGCAGTAGGTAAGTATAATTAGACAACCCCCGCTCCCGCTCCCCCTCACCTGCCAACCCCCGGGAATGACTCGAGTATAAGCCGAGAGGGGGACTTTCAGCCCCAAAAAATGGGCTGAAAATCTCGGCTTATACTCGAGTATATACCGTAAATATATAATTTAGGAATATTTGTCGTCCCCCCCAGCTTAATAATAGCAACCCACAGCCACCCAGAAAAGGCACATTTATTAGATGCGCCAATTCTGGTGCTTTGTCCAGCTCTTCCCATGCCATAATCCATGTCTGAGATAAATAGTTTTCAACCTGGGAGGTGCCAAGTTGTGATCATCCAGGCTGAGAACCACTGGTGACAGAACTGCTGTGAGCTCAACATCCGTCAGCGGCGATGATATTGAGGTTACCGCTGGTCACTGAGGCTGCGTTCCCAGCTGACCACCAGGCGGTGCTCATAGCAATCCGGCAGTGACAACCGTAGAAGCCTCCAGGAGACCTCTGGTTGTCATGTCGACCCATCGGCGACACGCGTTCATGTGACACGGGCACCAATGGGAGAAGGTAATGACGTGCTTCCTGCACGTGCATGTTAAATGCCGCTGTCAGAGTTTGACAGTGGCATTTAACATGTTAACAGCCGCAGGTGAATCGCGATTCTACCCATGGTTGATAGGAGCACATGTTAGCTGATCAGATCAGCTGTCATGTGCTGGAAAAGGTGAGGGCTCATCTCCAGAGCCCGCACCAAAGCAGGGGGAGGCGTCCAATGACGGACTATGTCAGTCATTGGACGTTAAGAGGTTAAGCAAATCCCCAACTAACATGTCAACCTGTTGATAACCCTCGCTTGCGTTGTGAAAACATGGGTGGGCCAAGGTCCCTCAGAATAGCGCACTCCTCGAACCTAGTACCTTAAATGCCGCTTACAGATAGTGACAGCAGCATTTAAAGGGAGCAATCTGAGCACTGCTACAATCGCTCCTGTTACAGGCAGATGCCAGCTGTTTAACACATTCAGGTACGGTGGAGGCTCAGCTCCTGACCCCGTCTCATACATGACATGGAGACCTGACATACATGGAGTGTATACTCTTGGCGAATGTTGGGAAGGGGTTAATCTTTCCTCACTGCTTAAGATTCTACACCCCCCAAGTCCATTTAGCTGCCTTTCTTTTGCATTCTTCCATCTCCAGGGCATTCTTTGTAGGATTCTAAGTCCAGAACTGAACTGCATAAACCAGATGAGACCTCGCTAATGATTTGTAAACTGATATTTTATCCCTGTCCTGTAACTTCATGCTTCAATACATGACAATACTGCGCTGGCCACAGAAGCAGCTGAATGACACTGCATACTGTTTTTAAGCCGATGATCTACTAGTAGAACTTGATCTTTGTCTATATGTGACATTTGCCAAGTGGATACCCAAACATTCAGCGTTTCCAAGTTGGTTACAAATGGCTTGAAAGCTAGCCATGTAGGTTTGCAGTCTTACATTCTGCTGAAAGACTTATTAAACGGAGGAAAATTAGATTTTTTTTCATTGACGTCACTGCTACTTCTTGTAGACTTCTGAAGAATAAAATATTTCATAGCATAAGCCTGGTTCATCGCATAACAACAAACATGCTTTGGGTGACTACTTCAAGTCTGTTTATGCCAATGTATTCTGCTGCCGTAAATTAATCCAGGTCATTTCCTATAGATGATGTAATGCTATTACCGACCAATCACCTCTTCACTGCAGAGGGCCGGAGCGGACACTGTCTGACATGACTGCTGCTACATAGGGATGAGGATACTACTTATAATTTGGAATGATCTACAGAATATAACCAAAAGGTTCTGATAATTGTGATTACTGGGCCAAACATCATGGCACATAGTCATCAGGTATCCACAACACAGGAGAGGGATTTCAATAGGCATGACGGAACAGGAAGCTACATTAGCCAATTCTATGAATCCGGTCAGCTAAACCCCAGGAGTCAATATAGCACATTAGCTTATGATTAGGACTCTTGGCACTTAGGACTATATATTATTAAGTTACTTTATAAAGCTCACTTGTGTATATTTTTGGGTCTGGACAAACCCTAACTTATTTCAGTAAGCACCACATTTGGCCTGCTAATCAGAAGATGACCTGGGGATTCTGGAAGATCATAAGTGATTAGAAGGACTCCAGTCTGTTGGCCATGGGTCCCGCTAATCAATTCTCTCATCTCTATTGTATATTCTTAAAATTGGATGGAGGTCTGGAGTTAAAGGGAACCTGTCACCCCCAAAATCTAAGGTGAGCTAAGCCCACCGGCATCAGGGGCTTATCTACAGAATTCTGTAATGCTGTAGATAAGCCCCCGATGTATCCTAAAAGATGAGAAAAAGCGGTTAGATTATACTCTCCCAGAAGCGGTCCCGCTGCGGTCCGGTCGGTGTCGCAGTCCGGGGCCTCCCATCTTCTAACGATGACGTCCTCTTCTTGTCTTCATGCTGCAGCTCCAGCATACTTTGTCTTCCCTGTTGAGGGCAGAGCAAAGTACTGCAGTGCGCAGGCGCCGGGAAAGGTCAGAGAGGCCCGGCGCCTGCGCACTGCTGTACTTTACTCTGCCCTCAACAGGGAAGACAAAGTACGCCTGCGCCGGAGGTGCAGCGTGAAGACAAGAAGAGGACGTCATCCTATGAAGATGGGAGGACCCGACGCCCATCGGATCGGACCACCCGCGTGAGTACAGGTCCTTCTCAAAAAATTAGCATATAGTGTTAAATTTCATTATTTACCATAATGTAATGATTACAATTAAACTTTCATATATTATAGATTCATTATCCACCAACTGAAATTTGTCACGTCTTTTATTGTTTTAATACTGATGATTTTGGCATACAACTCCTGATAACCCAAAAAACCTGTCTCAATAAATTAGCATATCAAGAAAAGGTTCTCTAAACGACCTATTACCCTAATCTTCTGAATCAACTAATTAACTCTAAACACATGCAAAAGATACCTGAGGCTTTTATAAACTCCCTGCCTGGTTCATTACTCAAAACCCCCATCATGGGTAAGACTAGCGACCTGACAGATGTCAAGAAGGCCATCATTGACACCCTCAAGCAAGAGGGTAAGACCCAGAAAGAAATTTCTCAACAAATAGGCTGTTCCCAGAGTGCTGTATCAAGGCACCTCAATGGTAAGTCTGTTGGAAGGAAACAATGTGGCAGAAAACGCTGTACAACGAGAAGAGGAGACCGGACCCTGAGGAAGATTGTGGAGAAGGACCGATTCCAGACCTTGGGGAACCTGAGGAAGCAGTGGACTGAGTCTGGTGTGGAAACATCCAGAGCCACCGTGCACAGGCGTGTGCAGGAAATGGGCTACAGGTGCCGAAATGGGCTACAGAGAAGCAGCACTGGACTGTTGCTAAGTGGTCCCAAGTACTTTTTTCTGATGAAAGCAAATTTTGCATGTCATTCAGAAATCAAGGTGCCAGAGTCTGGAGGAAGACTGGGGAGAAGGAAATGCCAAAATGCCTGAAGTCCAGTGTCAAGTACCCACAGTCAGTGATGGTGTGGGGTGCCATGTCAGCTGCTGGTGTTGGTCCACTGTGTTTCATCAAGGGCAGGGTCAATGCAGCTAGCTATCAGGAGATTTTGGAGCACTTCATGCTTCCATCGGCTGAAATGCTTTATGGAGATGAAGATTTCATTTTTCAGCACGACCTGGCACCTGCTCACAGTGCCAAAACCACTGGTAAATGGTTTACTGACCATGGTATTACTGTGCTCAATTGGCCTGCCAACTCTCCTGACCTGAACCCCATAGAGAATCTGTGGGATATTGTGAAGAGAAAGTTGAGAGACGCAAGACCCAACACTCTGGATGAGCTTAAGGCCGCTATTGAAGCATCCTGGGCCTCCATAACATCTCAGCAGTGTCACAGGCTGATTGCCTCCATGCCACGCTGCATTGAAGCAGTCATTTCTGCCAAAGGATTCCCGACCAAGTATTGAGTGCATAACTGAACATTATTATTTGATGGTTTTTTTGTATGTTATTAAAAAACACTTTTATTTGATTGGATGGGTGAAATATGCTAATTTATTGAGACAGGTTTTTTGGGTTATCAGGAGTTGTATGCCAAAATCATCAGTATTAAAACAATAAAAGACGTGACAAATTTCAGTTGGTGGATAATGAATCTATAATATATGAAAGTTTAATTGTAATCATTACATTATGGTAAATAATGAAATTTAACACTATATGCTAATTTTTTGAGAAGGACCTGTATAATCTAACCTCTTTTTCTCATCTGTCAGGTTACATCGGGGGCTTATCTACAGCATTCCAGAATGCTGTAGATAAGCCCCAGATGCCCGTGGTCTTAGCTCACCTTCGATTTTTGGGGGTGACAGGTTCCCTTTAACAATAATTTTACAGTATGGCTTACTTTCACACTTCCATCTTTTTGAAGACGTTGCAATGCGTCGTTCTGTGCAAAAAACGCATCCTGAAAAGTTGCCCGCAGGATGCGTTTTTTTGCACATAGACTTGTATTACCGACGCATCGCGACGTATGGACACACGTTCCATACGTCATGCACTGGATGCGTAGGTAATTGGCGGACTGTCGTCACAAAAAAAGTTCAATGTAATGTTTTTTTGTGCGACGGGTCCGCCATTTTCGACCACGCATGCACGGCCAAAACTCCGCCCCCTTCCTCCCCGAAACTCATAATGGGCAGCGGATGAGTCTGAAAACTGCATCCGCTGCCCACGTTGTGCACTATTTGCACAACGTCCGTCGGTACGTCGGGCCGTACCAACTGAAATGTGAAAGAGGCCTAGGAGGCAGGACTCTTGTGGATACAACCTGAGCTTGCAGGACAATTACTCAGCAAAGCTGGCCACTATTGATAACTTTGCCAGTACATACATGCATACTGTAAAATAAGGGTGGGGAACCTTAGCCCTTGACCTTTATCCGGCCCCTGGGAAGATTCCCGGGGACCGCAGTGCTTGGGCCGGCAGCTGTATTTTGCCAGCCGCCAGCCCATTACTTTCTTCCTGCTCTGTGAGCAGGACCACGCAATGTTCACTACTGAACATCGAGGTGCGTGCAATGAAAGATTACATACTGACAACAGTGCCAGCATTAGGACGTACTTTGTGGGCAGAGTTAGTGCACCCTTTGAATGGCCCCCGAAGGATGGTATAAATATCCAAATGGTCCTTGTCAGAAAGATTCTCCACCCCAGTTGTAAGATGGTGATTATTAGTCAAAGTATGGCTGGTTTCACATGTCCACAAAACATCCTCAGATTAGAATACTGAGTCTGTTGGGTCACACCACCCAAACTAACTGCCTCTTATATGTCAATGAGGCCACTCTGCGTCTCATTTACCAAAGTACAGTCCAATGACAACAAACCATATTCAAGTGGAAAAAGGATTGTCACCTCTGCAACTTGATTGGCTGCAGTGGTCAAATGACAATTCAGTAGAGGAAATCTATTTACAGAATCTTTCACTTTTTCATTTCCAAACACTTGTGAAAAAAATATATATATTTCAAGCATCTTAGAAAGATACCACCGATGTGTATATTGCATTTTTAAATAAAAATTCTGACCCCAAAAATATCAAAACAAAAACACTAATATTTTCAATGCAGATTTTAAAGTAACATTTAGGCTAGGTTCACATTGCGTTAATGGGTTAACGCTAGCAGACTCCGTTACATGGCGAAATTGTCGCAATTAACGCCATGCAACGGATCCGTTAGCGCACCCATTGACGGCAATGTGCTAATGGATCTCTAGCGCATCGCTAGCGCATGCCATTTTCGGCACGCGCTAGCGATGTCCCGTTAGTTTCGGACGGACCGCGGACGCTGCTTGCAGCGTCCGAGGTCCGTTCCTCGCTAGCGCAGATCAGGTATCTGCGCTAGCGGGATTGCCCAACACGATCCCTTTTGTGACATTGCGTTAGCGCAATCCGCTAGCATATGCGCTAAACGGATTGCCCTAACGCAATGTGAACCTAGCCTTAGATGAAGCCTGATAGAAAAAAAAAATACATAAAAAGAGTGAAAGCCACCAGCGATAAAACCACAACATTGCAACAAATTGCTGCTTGTAATAACAGCCTAAAGCAGGTTTTCAAAACAATTGCAAAGATGTCAAAAATGGATGACCTGTGGCTTTCAAGGCAGGCTAGGAGTTGTAGTTTGACAACAGCTGGAGTGCAGGTTGCAGACACTTGTGATGATTACTGTCAGCAGTCATGTTCCAGGTAGGCCAATTGTCCTTTTGTCAGAGCAACCTGTGTCATGGCCAATGATAGCTGCAAACAGTAAGGTACTGCAACAAGTCGCAAAAACAATCCAACCAGTTTCAGACTTGCTAGTTCCTTGTGGGCTGCAATGCTTAATAGCTTGCATTATACTGCAATGTAGCAGCGCCACAGACCAATCATTGAGCCGGGTGACCTGTGACTTGGAGACACGCCTGGTTTTGGCATACAAATACTGATGAATGAATAAAGCCTTAAATATACTTAAAATGTTCATCTAAGAAGAAAGCTGAAAAGACACATGCGCATAAGAAGTTAGATTATTTAAAAAAAAAAAAAACACAACAACAACAAGTCTGTACTGGTAGTCAACAAGAATGTTTCGATTCAATGACCGCAATAAAAACAGTCAACAAATCAGAAAGTGGCAAAACACTGGTCTAAAGGACTGCCACACTATAAGTCTCAGAATGGTTTCTGCTGGACCATAGTAGGCAGACACCACAACTAAGGGCAACAACAAATCCCTGAGACCAGTACAGACAACCTGGGCTGATACCAGAGAACATAAAACAGTTGCCAGCAGACAAAGGTTAGTTGCGACAAAGCCCGTATTAGAAAGTTGCATTATTTTATGCTATTGACAATACTGCTCTGAGGGTCTTTGACACTACAAGTCTCAGCTTGACTTCTGCAGAATGATAAGCAGATGCATAACTATAGATGAAATCCTAGTGCAATACATGCAGCCTGGGCTGATACCAGGGAACAAAAGACAGTCGCCAGGGGCGACAATGTCCATATTAGAAGATCACAGAAGTTTACACTATCGGCACAACATTGCTCTTAAGGACTGTGACATTACAAGGCTCAGCATGATTTCTGCAGGATGATAGCAATTGTAAATACTGGAAGGAAAGGGGGCGATAAAGCCCATGACCACTCTAGGCAGCCTGGGCTGACACCAGGGAACAGTAGAGCGAGGTGAGTGGTGCCAGTGCCTATGTTAGAAAATTATCGATGCAACATTGCTATTACGGACTGACACTACAAGTCTCAGTATGACTTCTGCAGGATCATAGCTAGCAGACATGAAGGAAGCCCAAGACCTGGCAGCCTGGCTGACACAAGGGAACAGTAGTCAATCTGCAGCAGCAGCAGAGGTGACATTGTGCCCTAATGACAAGGTCACCAGCCCCTCTGTGCAGGGGCCACACATCCTGGCCATGGAGCCAGCCGGAGTCAGCCATCCCCACCATGTGCAGCCAGCACACACGGTGCAGCCCTCCCCTCCCCCACCCCGCAGACAGGTGCTCTCCCCATCACCCCGATTACCGGGCGCAGGTCGGCGGCGATGGCTGGGGGACCCCCTCCGGAGCCGGCCACCAGGGAGGAGGAGCGGTGGGAGGCTGAGCCGGGGAGGTAGAGGGGTGGGGGGTTCAGGAGGACATCTGCCCTGCCTCCCTCCCCCTCGGGGGGTTGTCTATGCTCCAGCCGCGGCTCATTACTTACCGCTCCGGCGCCGTCCTCCAGCACCGAGCCCGCAGCCAGGCGGCACGACGAGCTGACGGCGGAGCGTCCTACCCACAATGGGCGGCACCTGCACAGAGAAGTGGGTGGCCGTTCCTCCGGAGCAGACACAGGAAGTAACGCTTCTTGTGCCCTCTATTTTGGTGCCTTTTAGTGTCCTGTGCCCCCGGCCTGTGCCCGGGTACCGTGCCCGCGGGTGGGGGAGACGCACGGCGAGGCCGGGGGCCGCCGCCGCGCTCTGAGGCCTACCGGGGCCTAGTCCTTACCTGGCCGCCGCCGCCTTGGTCGCTCTCGTCACTGCTGTTGCCGTGCTGCAGATACTCGCTCTGCCCGTCCACCTCCATGGCGGCCATTTCTTCCCTCTTAACGGGCTGTTCCGGAGCTGAGGAGACACAAAACGACCGAATCAAGCGCCATGACTGCAGCCCGCGGGGTTCCCCTCCTCCTCCCTCTGTCTCCGGCGCTTCCCTCCCTCACACTCCCTCCCCACTGCGCGCTACACAATCTTCGCGCTCTTTTTTTTTTTCCCTGTCGCTTCTTAAAAAAAAAAAAACAGAAAGACGTGCGGGCGGCCGATTTTTTTGGTTACGTACCGGTCATTGTGTTTGTGGCAGGATATTAGAGGAGGAAAAAACTGTACAATCCACAGGACGAAAGCCAGCAGGCCCGGGCGGGCAGGGCTGCGCAGGCCGCGGTCGCTTTATTAGACGCGTAACATGATTAGAGTATATAATCACAGGCGCGCTGCGGACCGACAGAACCAGGCGCGTTTTTTTTTTTTCCTATTTTGATTGACGGTGCGGGAAACACAAAAGGTGGGGCTTGCAGCCAGTACGGGGGACGTGTGACGTCAGACGTACGGAAGACCCGCCTACCTTCCTGCACGTCATTGGCGGAGGAGAGGTGGGTGCACGACGCCTATTGGTGGAAGTGATTGTCAGTTATTTCAGGGGAATTTTTTTTTCTCTCTCCTCTTTCCTTGAGACGACGCCGGCTTCCTGTGAGGCTTGCGTGACGTGCGCGCCCCCTGTGTTTACTATCGCAGACAATGAGAGCGGCGCGCGTGCCCGCGCCTGCAGGCTGTAGACGGCTCTCCGGGGCCTGCGCTCCGCTGACGCTCGCTGTGAGGAGCTGGGCCGGGGCTGCCAGCGTGCGCTCTCCCGCCTGTGCGCCCGCTCCCAGGGCCTAGGCCTCGCCGGCTCGTCGCTTTTTATTTTCTGTGAATTAACATAGTTTTATCAGCCAAGTATGACCTTTCCTCACAAAATGGACGCCACGTACTCGCGTCGTCACTGAGGACAGTAATTAAATGTTTAACCGCTTCATGGCCAGACCATTTTTGGGGGAATTTTTTCGTACGTGCGGTTTTTAAGAGCAGTTTTTGTTTCATATATAAACAAGTTTTTGCCACTTTTTTCATAGCCGAGGCTTAATTTTTTGCCATTTTAAATAAATACATATAAACATATGGATGGAAAAATGTCTATACATATATATGTATATTTATGGCCATGTGTTTATATATCGGGAGGAAGAGGCTGCTAAACATTTTTATGTCTTCAGATTTAAAATCTCTTAAAGGGGTTGTCCAGTCTAAAACGACGAGTCTGCAATCACTTTGTGACCTGACCGCCGGCGCTGCTCACTGTGAGGATTCTCCACTGCCTGGAACGGCGCTCACCTGACCACAAGCAGGCGATGTGCACGCTCCCGGCCACATTCCAACTAGTCTGTTTCTGGCGTTGTGCAATACACTACCACCGAGTGAGGCCAGAAACAGTCTAGTTGGATTGTGGCCGGGAGCGTGCACATGGCATATTTGTGGTCACGTGACCTTCCATTCCCGACACTCTGAGAATCCTCACAGCTCACAGTTGTGATTCCACAGATGATAGAAACTAATTTCCAAGCGTTTCAGGCACTCTTGGGCTTTGCAGTGTATCATTTACACATAATTAGGAGGGAACAAGAACGGCTCATTCTTGATTAAAGTGAACCTGTCACCCCAAAATTTGAGTATGAGCTGTGGCCACCAACATCAGGGGTTTATCCACAGCATTCTGTAATGCTGTAGATAAGCCACCGAGGTATCCTAAAAGATGAGAAAAACGAGTTAGATTATACTCACCCAGGGGCGGTCCGGTCCGATGGGTGTCCCAGTCCGGGTCCGATGGACATTGCGGTCCGGGTCCGGCGCCTCACATCTTCATGTAATGACGTCCTCTTCTTCCTGCCGCGGCTGCTGAGCATTCGTACTTTGCTCTGCCCTCAGCAGCCGCGGCAGGAAGAAAACAAGAGGACGTCATCGCATGAAAATGGGAGGCGCCGGACCGCAACGCCCATCGGACTGGACTGCACCGGGACCGCCCCTGGGTGAGTATAATATAACTCGTTTCTTATCTTTTAGGATACATCGGGGGCATATCTACAGCATTCCAGAATGCTGTAGATAAGCCCCTGATTCCGGTGGCCGCAGCTCATTCTCGAATTTTGGGGGTGACAGGTTCCCTTTAAAGAAGTCCACTACTAGGACAACCATTTGTCATACTCCACGCTTACAACCACTTCTCATACTCCATGCTTACAACCACTTCTCATACTCCACGCTTGGCCCCTATAAAATAATAAAGCCTATATTCATCTACTGTGTTGGCTCCATTCCTGTGATGTCAGCCCTCGCTATCCCCGGGGCTCCAGTTCTGTGTTATGACAAATGGCGCTGTCACCCAATCAGCACTAGCGTGTCTGCCGTCAGACGAATTGAACATGAAGAGGAAGTTCAGGCCGCAGCTGATCTCGGACTTCCTCTCCATGTTCAATTTGTATGAAGGTGAGGACAGTGACGCCAGCACTAATTGGGTGCCAGCGTCACGTGTCACAACACAGCATGAGAGCCCCGGGAAGTATGCGTGCTGACTACGTGGGAATGCCGCCCGCTCAGGAAGGGAGAATAAGCTTTATTTTTTTTATCAGGGCCAAGCGTGGGGTATGAGAAGTGGATGTCCTAGTAGTGGACAACCCCTTTAATCTTTCAGTATCTATGTCTGCCAATGAGCGAGGAAAACACTTGGATGAAATAATCTTTTGTGCAGCACAAAAGATAGTGTTCAGCGATGTATCATCCTGTGTAAAGAGGACTCGCACTGCCAGGAACTATGGCAACTTGTGTGCACTGAGCGATCTGTTACAGATCTCTCGGTGCACGTCTTTTGCTGCCTGTGTAAACAGGCTATTAAACAACAGGGACAGAAGTGAAGTGCGTGAGTAGGACGCTGTCCTTTCTCTGTGGAATCACACTATGTTAATAAGCTGAAAAAACTAAACTGGAAAATTTTCTTCCTGTCTCATTGTTCTGCCTAGTAAGCTGCCAAGCGACCAGTGATTGATGGGCGTGCTGAACTCCAATTTTTGGCATGGACTGTTATGCATGTGTTGTTTGTTTGTTTTTTTTCAGTGGCGGGGCTAAGAACAATGATTTGGACCTGCTGTGGCCTTTTTTTTTTTATTTCACACGTTGTGAACACACATAAGAGCACAAAAGACAATTTCGAGGTATTTCAACATTATATACATTTTTATATTGCTGATTTCCCCCTGTAACTAGGGCTGGTATATTAACCCCAGTTACAGGGAGAATTCAGCTATCTGGCTGTTCAGCAGAGCTGACCGAGTCTGTTAGGACTCAGCAACTATAGCTCCCTCCTAGGACCCGGCCATGACATGAACGTTGAGTCCGGAGGATGAAGCATCCTCAGCGCTTCCTATCACTGTATGCACAGTTCAGCTCCATATATACAGTGATCAGGAATGCAGAGACGGTAATTAACCATCTCTGCTTTCTCTAAAACGTCATTGCAGAGTCATATGCAGACTGACCTGATGTTTAAGGGGGTTGTCCACTACTTAGCTACGGCACTTCTTAAATTCCCCAATGTAAAATGAAAATATCGTACTTACTGCATCGGTGCCGATCCGACGTGGACACTGCTGCCAGTCAGTGGTCGCTGATGGGATACTTCGCTCTCACTTTGGGTGATCCTCGAATGTCTGAAGGAGGACTGCAAATTAGTCAGAAGCATCTGGAGGGAGTGGTGGTCGTAATGGATATAAAACTCAAACCCCAACATAACTGGATACAGCCTGGTAGCCGGTGGCAGCTGGTTTGAAGATGTCTTTCTATCGCCTACATTGAAAAATATTTAGAATTGAGAGTCCTCAGTGGTTGATACCTTTTAATGGCTAACTAAAAAGATGGTAACAAATTGCAAGCATTCGAGACTACACAGGTCTCTTCATCAGGCAAAGATGAAGAGACCTGAGTAGTCTCGAAAGCTTGCAATTTATTACCATCTTTTCAGTTAGCCATTAAAAGGTATCAACCACTGAGGACTCTCAATTCTAAATATTTTTCTATCTACTGGCTAACACAGTACTGAGATATATTTATTTCCTGTATCTCCTACATAAGTTACAACAGATCCCAAACATAAAGGGGCTGCATTGATTATTCACACTGTGTCCCCTGCACCAGTTTTTGGGGTACAGTAGTGGTCGTTCTGTGCAGCCGGCCGCATACATGTGAATAGTGCTGTGCTGCAGAACCACTGCACAGTAAGTTGGCCGGCAGTCCCTTCCCACCTGTATGTGTAGTGCAGAATAAACACAGACAATCTACAATTCTATGGGAGGTACGGAAGTTCTCGTGGCAGCTGGATCACCACCTATCTAACAATTATCACCTGTCCCTCCTAAATGTGATGATTTCAAATCACAAGTTAATGGGGAATTGAGAAAAAAAATTACGTTAAAACATTTTTTTGCTTCAAGGAATTTTGTCATCAGAAAATGAACTATTGTTTAAGAAAACCTGTCCGTTCACCTGAGTGTTCCCAATCGCTACTGCCGCGGTGTCAAGACCAAATCCTTTATTCTAAGAATGTGATTACGAACGCCACAATCTTTGAACAATTAACTTTTATCCTACGGCAAATGAGGCACAACTAAAAAGAAATAATTTAACATAAGCTATATATTTAAAGGGAACCTGTCGGGCCCCTTGATTGCCCCCACTGCTATGGTATGGGTTCTGATTTCTGTAACCACTTAGTAACCGGGCCCAATTTTTAAAATCTGGCCAGTGTCTCTATGTTGTAATAACTCTGGAATGCTTCAACATATCCCATTGATTTGGATACTGTTTTTTCGTGACACATTATACTTTATGATAATGGTAAACTTAGGTCAATATGTTTTGTGTTTATAAAAAAATATCAGAAATACAACAAAAGGTTAAAAAAAATGCAATTTTCAAACTTTGAATGTTTTTTCCTTTAATCTAGATAGTTATACCATAGAAAAACATTAATAAATAACATTTCCCTCATGTTTGCTTTGCATCAGCACCATTTGTAAAATGTTATTTTATTTTGTTAGCATTTTAGAAGGTTTAAAAAATGTAGCAGCAATGTTTCCTTTTTCCAAGGAAATTAACAAAATTATTTTTAGGGACCTATCCAGGTTTGAGGTGACTTTGGGGGTCATATATATTGGAACCCCCCAAAAGTGATACCATTTTAAAAACAGCACCCCCTGGCATATTGAAAATTGCTGTTATGTAGTTTATTTACCGTTCAGGTGATTTTCAGAAATTAATGCAAAGTGGCATGACAGTAATGAAAAAGTGTATTTTTACCACTTAAATGTCGATAACTTCAGAACAGGTAACTATAGCCGGGAGACTCTTAGGCCGCTATTTGGCCATGAATTGCCATGGTAAACATCAGGACCACACGATCACAGAGTGCCAATGGTGATAAAGAGGGAGCCCCCAGACTCTGTTAACCATTCTGTATGATGTAGTCACTATTGACAGCAGCATCTAGGGGGTTAAACAGATATGGACAGTGCAGACACTGGTCATGGCTAATGCAGCAAGTTGTCAGCTGTAGTGTACAGCCGACTGCTGCTGGATTGTCACCCATCGGGGGATTCTAGTCTGTTATATATCAGGTCAGTAAAAAGATGTATTGGCGGGCATTAAGGGGTTAATCTGAAAAGGAGTTTCATTGGGCTTACATCCCCCCCCCCCCCCAAACACATTAGTACAATGTTGGCCAAACCTACCATATTACGGAGAAGAATCCAGCATGTCAGATTTTGGATTGCTGAAACATTTGTTCTCTAGAGTTAAGCTGCCACCAGATATGCCTGGCATCGGCTCTGTCATAGAGAACATAGAAGCTTTCCTGTGTATGAGAGAGTCGGGAGAGATAGCAATCAAATATGTATGGGAGGGTTTACTGATGCTGCAATCTTTTCTAACTAGTTTTATCCTGCAGTGTTGCGTTTGCTAATGAGGTTGGACTTGTCCAGTGGGGAGTCTCTTTCCCCAGACTAGTGCTGCCTTGCATTTTGTACTCTCACGCCTCCCTGGGTGTGATTGACAGGTGACATACAACAATCGCTATGGTAGGACCCACACCACTATTGTAGCAGTTGGGAAGTCATGGGACTTACCGGTCCTTTTAAATTGAGTTTTCATGTTAAATGTATTTTGTTAGTTTTAGTACAGGTCCTTCTCAAAAAATTAGCATATAGTGTTAAATTTCATTATTTACCATAATGTAATGATTACAATTAAACTTTCATATATTATAGATTCATTATCCACCAACTGAAATTTGTCAGGTCTTTTATTGTTTTAATACTGTTGATTTTGGCATACAACTCCTGATAACCCAAAAAACCTGTCTCAATAAATTAGCATATTTCACCCATCCAATCAAATAAAAGTGTTTTTTAATAACAAACAAAAAAAACATCAAATAATAATGTTCAGTTATGCACTCAATACTTGGTCGGGAATCCTTTGGCAGAAATGACTGCTTCAATGCGGCGTGGCATGGAGGCAATCAGCCTGTGACACTGCTGAGATGTTATGGAGGCCCAGGATGCTTCAATAGCGGCCTTAAGCTCATCCAGAGTGTTGGCTCTTGCGTCTCTCAACTTTCTCTTCACAATATCCCACAGATTCTCTATGGGGTTCAGGTCAGGAGAGTTGGCAGGCCAATTGAGCACAGTAATACCATGGTCAGTAAACCATTTACCAGTGGTTTTGGCACTGTGAGCAGGTGCCAGGTCGTGCTGAAAAATGAAATCTTCATCTCCATAAAGCATTTCAGCCGATGGAAGCATGAAGTGCTCCAAAATCTCCTGATAGCTAGCTGCATTGACCCTGCCCTTGATGAAACACAGTGGACCAACACCAGCAGCTGACATGGCACCCCACACCATCACGGACTGTGGGTACTTGACACTGGACTTCAGGCATTTTGGCATTTCCTTCTCCCCAGTCTTCCTCCAGACTCTGGCACCTTGATTTCGGAATGACATGCAAAATTTGCTTTCATCAGAAAAAAGTACTTGGGACCACTTAGCAACAGTCCAGTGCTGCTTCTCTGTAGCCCAGGTCAGGCGCCTCTGCCGCTGTTTATGGTTCAAAAGTGGCTTTACCTGGGGAATGCGGCACCTGTAGCCCATTTCCTGCACACGCCTGTGCACGGTGGCTCTGGATGTTTCCACACCAGACTCAGTCCACTGCTTCCTCAGGTTCCCCAAGGTCTGGAATCGGTCCTTCTCCACAATCTTCCTCAGGGTCCGGTCTCCTCTTCTCGTTGTACAGCGTTTTCTGCCACATTGTTTCCTTCCAACAGACTTACCATTGAGGTGCCTTGATACAGCCTCTGGGAACAGCCTATTTGTTGAGAAATTTCTTTCTGAGTCTTACCCTCTTGCTTGAGGGTGTCAATGATGGCCTTCTTGACATCTGTCAGGTCGCTAGTCTTACCCATGATGGGGGTTTTGAGTAATGAACCAGGCAGGGAGTTTATAAAAGCCTCAGGTATCTTTTGAATGTGTTTAGAGTTAATTAGTTGATTCAGAAGATTAGGGTAATAGGTCGTTTAGAGAACCTTTTCTTGATATGCTAATTTATTGAGACAGGTTTTTTGGGTTATCAGGAGTTGTATGCCAAAATCATCAGTATTAAAACAATAAAAGACCTGACAAATTTCAGTTGGTGGATAATGAATCTATAATATATGAAAGTTTAATTGTAATCATTACATTATGGTAAATAATGAAATTTAACACTATATGCTAATTTTTTGAGAAGGACCTGTATATTACAAAAAACACCGTAATACCTTGACATTTTTACTATAGTCAGTAAATGATTAGGGTCGATTATTAGGCCTAAGTGCTTGTTTAGATGCCACGGATCCATTTATAATCAGTGCACATGGCCAATTTTTCCATGCAGACCAATGGTGTTCGTTGAAAAATAAAAATCACATCATGCACCGCTTAACGGACCAGAATAAGGCGTGAAATACACAGATAGCTCCAGCACCAATCCAGAATGCGGGCAAGCACGCAGCCAGTCACAGTCTCAAAGTGCGGATGTACAGTGGGGGAAATAATTATTTGATCCTTTACTGATTTTGTTAAGCTTGCCCAGTGACAAAGACATGAACAGTCTATAATTTTAAGGGTAGGTTAATTTTAACATTGGGAGATAGAATATCAAAAATAAAATCCAGAAAATCACATTGTATAAATTATATAAATGTACTTGCATTTTGCAGTGATAAATAAGTATTTGATCCCTTTGGCAAACAAGACTTAATACTTGGTGGCAAAACCCTTGTTGGCAAGCACAGCGGTCACACATTTTTTGTAGTTGATGATCAGATTTGCGCACGTCAGGAGGAATTTTGGTCCACTCCTCATTGTGATAACAGATGTTTTCTAGATTTCCCTATCTGATTTTGGGGCAAGGCAGGTTATTTCAATATGTACATTTCTTTTTTTTATTAGTCTCCTTAGGTAAAGTGAGCATGCAATCGCTTGTTCCCCGATAAAGTGCAAGGCCACAGGTTGGACTTCATAGGTGTACTAACATATCAGACACAAGAGGCTTCAAAAGGCCCCCAGCTACCATTAAGCTACCTTCCCATGATGATTTTTTGGTGAGTATTTTACACTGCATATTTGCGCAAAGATGCGATTAACCTATTTTATATAATGGGTGCAGAAATGGTGCAGGAAATCTACAACCTCAAAAGCTCATTGTGGGAACATAGCCCTAAAATCCATATAAAACCCATGGATCTCGTCACTGGAAGGGCCATGGGTGTCGGATGCACACCCCATCCTTTACTGTAACAATTGACAGCGGCATCTACAATGTTAAACTATTGCAATATAATTGACTGCCGATCATAGCAGTTACTCTCTGGAGCCAGCTGTATAACGCAGCCGACATATGCAATATATGAAGCTCACGCAGCTACTGAGCCTGCTCCATACAGTAAGTGCACACCCACCATACATTTGTGGGGGAAGTCACAAAGGTGTTAACAGCCTATATTTTTCAGTCACCCATGATGGCACCACAAGAGGAGATCCGCCCTTCAAGGACAGGAAACCTTCAAAAGCGTGGCTCCTCTCTCCACACCAGTTGGTTTCCTGTCCTTGATGGGAAACCCTCAGTTAAGATCGGGTGTGAAATCTATGAAGATGCTTGGGCCTGGGATGGCATTGGTCTTGCAGGTATGGGTCAGCAGTGGCCATCGCCAGGTGCCAGTAGTGCCTTGGAGGTCCCCGTGGGGTGCCTTCCCTGAGTGAGCGTGTGCTGGCAAGAAGGCCTTGGTTGCCTGTAAGTCACGCTTCCAGGAGTGCATCGGTGCTCTGGGTGAATATGGAAGAAGAGGCCTGGGGCAGTTGAGGAGGGTCTGCTGCGGCTGTTGCCGGGTGCCAGTAGCACCACGGAGGTCCCAGAGGGTGCGCTCCCTGATCATTCCTGGGTTGAACATCAGCACGGCGGTGCTTCCAGCCAAGCTTCCCTGGTGTCAAGTGCATTGAGAGACTGCAGTCCTCACCTGTCTGGCGGCATAGGGACGCTGAAGTTTGCCCTAGCCGGGTCAGGAGTACACAGAGCGTGCACCGAAAATGAGCTCACCTGAAGATGCGCTTTGACTGGCAGCATCTGGGGGGAAAGGGAGGATCAGGGACTGTATGTGATGGTCGGTGGTCCCACGTGATTACATCTATACTGGAGTTCCTCCAGAAGGTGCTAGAGATAGGCCTTACTGTGAGCACCCTTAAAGTTCAGGTCTCGGACCTGGGAGCACTATACAATTGTGACCTAGCGGGTAATAGATGGGTCTCCAGATTCATTAAGGCCTGTGGTAGAGCAAAGTCGGTCCCTATATGGAGAACCCCTCCATGGGATCTGAATTTAGTGTTGACTGCATTGACAGAAAGTGCTTTTGAGCCATTGCATTTTGTCTCAGAAAAAATAATCTCAGTGAAGACAACCCTGCTGGTGGTGCTTACTTCAGCCCGCAGGATAAGCGACATACACACTTTATCGGCAGATCCCCTTAGGCCTCTTTCACACTTCAGTTGTTTGGCGTCAGTCACTACCGACATATTGACGGATCCGTCACAATTGTTGAGAAAACTGTTCTAACTTGGGGGTTGTCTGGGAAAAGTATCTACTTTTTGGAGCATGCGCAATTGAAAAAACGGATTGGGGCGACGGATCCGCTGAAAAAACGGTTGCGGCGGATCCGTCGCCCATAGGCGGCCATTCTATGGGATGGCGGACGCGACGCCATTTCGGCGTTGACAAAAAACTTTTCAATGTCCGTCTATTTACAGAAAATGTCCGCCAAATTTCGACGGATCCGTCGCATGGCGGATGGAACGGACGACCATCCGTCACAATCCGTCGCTAATGCAAGTCTATGGGAAAATAACGGATCCGTCAAAAAAAATTGACAGATCCGTTATTTGAGGAAAATGGCGGTTTTAGACTGACGCCAAACAACTGAAGTGTGAAAGAGGCCTTAAGGTACCGTCACACAGTGGCACTTTTGTCGCTACGACTGTACGATCCGTGACGTTCCAGCGATATCCATACGATATCGCTGTGTCTGACACGCAGCAGCGATCAGGGATCCTGCTGAGAATCGTACGTCGTAGCAGATCGTTTGGAACATTCTTTCGTCGCTGGATCTCCCGCTGTCATCGCTAGATCGGTGTGTGTGACACCGTTCTAGCGATGCGTTCGCTTGTAACCAGGGTAAACATCGGGTTACTAAGAGCAGGACCGCGCTTAGTAACCCGATGTTTACCCTGGTTACCAGCGTAAATGTAAAAAAAAAAAAACAGTACATACTTACATTCCGGTGTCCGTCAGGTCCCTTGCCGTCTGCTTCCCGCACTGTGACTGCCGGCCGTAAAGTGAAAGCAGAGCACAGCGGTGACGTCACCGCTGTGCTGTGCTTTCACTTTACGGCCGGCAGTCAGTGAGTGCGGGAAGCAGACGGCAAGGGACAGACACCGGAATGTAAGTATGTAGTGTTTGTTTTTTTTTACGCTGGTAACCAGGGTAAACATCGGGTTACTAAGCGCGGCCCTGCGCTTTGTAACCCGATGTTTACCCTGGTTATCCGGGGACCTCGGCATCGTTGGTCGCTGGAGAGCTGTCTGTGTGACAGCTCTCCAGCGACCACACTACGACTTACCAACGATCACGGCCGGGTCGTATCGCTGGTCGTGATCGTTGGTAAATCGTATAGTGTGACGGTACCCTTAGGGTACCGTCACACAGTGAAATTTTGATCGCTACGACGGCACGATTCGTGACGTTCGAGCGATATATCTGTGACGTTCGAGCGATATCGCAATGTCTGACACGCTCCTGCGATCAGGGACCCCGCTGAGAATCGTACGTCGTAGCAGATCGTTTGAAACTTTCTTTCGTCGTCTAGTGTCCCGCTGTGGCGGCATGATTGCATGGTGTAACATATATCGTATACGATGTGCGCATAGTAACCAACGGCTTCTACATCGCACATACGTCATGAAATTATCGCTCCAGCGTCGTAGATTGCAAAGTGTGACTGCAGTCTACGACGCTGGAGCGATATTGTTACGACGCTGGAGCGTCACGGATCGTACCGTCGTAGCGATGAAAATTGCACTGTGTGACGGTACCCTTACACTCAGGTCATGGAGGATATAGTGATTTTAAGATTAGACGCAGCATATCTCCCTAAATTACCATCCTTTTGTTCCAATCCCAGCAATCAAAAGTAAGAAAAACTACACACCCTAGATATCAGAAGGTGCTTACTGCAGTATTTAGAGTTGACAGAACCTTGGAGGAAGCAGAGGGCCTATTTGTATCTTTAAAGGGATGTAGGAAAGGTATCTAAATGGACCTTAGCGAGATAGGTCAGAGAGGCTATCAGGATAGCTTATGTAAGTGCAGTCAGGGCCATTCCTGAAGATCTAAAGGCTCATTCTACAAGAGCCATGGCAGCATCCTGATCGATGAAAGCAGACGTCTCCATAAACCAGATCTGTAAGGCGGCCACATGGTCCTCTCCATCCACTTTCTTTAAACACTGCAGGCTGCATCTATCTGCCTCCTCTGACCTCACATTCAGGAGAAGGGTGCTGCAGGCTGTGGTCCCTCACTAATATAAGAAATCTCTGAAATTCTCTCATGGTGCCGTCATGGGTGACTGAAAAACACGGATATTACTTATCGGTAATGTGTTTTTTCGTAACCCATGATGGCACCCTTCTATTCCTTCCCTGTTAATCACTCTCTGTTCAGTTGATTTTCATGTTATCGCACACACCCTTTCACTGTGGTGTTTACGGTTATGGATTAATAAAGAGTTAGAAATATAATTTACGTGTGTACAATAACCTGGGAGTTTCCTCTCATGCTCTGTAAACCAACTGATGTTGAGAGAGGAGCTGCCCTTTTTATCTTGAAGGTTTCCTGTCCTTGAGGGGCAGACCCCTTCTTGTGGTGCCGTCATGGGTTATGAAAGAATACATTACCGGTAAGTAATATCCGTGTTTAGACATCATTCAGCATATTCTAATGATATTTAATTAATCATGTGCCAAATGCAAAATTGGGACTGACTGTAAACTGGGGAGCAATTACTTTTCTAATTGTGGAGCATGTGCCATATTAATAATTTTAATACTTGAGTGGAGAGGTGTCATGGCTAAAGATGCACTTAAATTTCACTGGTGTTAGACAGAGATATCCAAATATGTATCATCCGGCATGAGCCACTGTGATGAATTTGGTATATTTTCAGACTAGCTAGTCTGTTTACGCGACGTTTTGCATATTTAGTAAATCTGCAACAATTGTTTAGTATGATATACAAGAGAATATACAATAAAAAAGACTGAGAGATAGGTTTTGATTATTTATAGTGATGTGCGAACATGCTGAGATAAGACGGTGTTATCCGAGCATGCTCGGGTGCTAACAGAGTGTCCTCAGCGTGCGCTCTAATACTATGTTCGAGTTCTCACGGCTGCATGTCTCCTAGCTGTTCGAAAGCCACAACACATGCAGGGATCTCCTAACAAACAGGCAATCCTTGCATGTGTTGAGGCTGTTGAACAGCCATGAGACATGCAGCTGCGGGGACTTTAACATAGTATTAGAGCACGCAGAATATACTCTGCTAGCACCTGAGAGTGCTTGGATAATACCTTGTCCGAGCACGTTCGCTCAGCACTATTATTATGTATATATACACTGCTCAAAAAAATAAAGGGAACACTTAAACAACAGAATATAATTCCAAATAAATCAAACTTCTGTGAAATCAAACTGTCCACTTAGGAAGCAACACTGATTGACAATCAATTTCACATGCTGTTGTGCAAATGAAATAGACAATAGATGGAAATTATTGGCAATTATCAAGACACTCAATAAAGGTACCTTCACACTGAACAATTTAACAACGATATCGCTAGCGATCCGTGACGTTGCAGCGTCCTGGATAGCGATATTGTTGTGTTTGACACGCAGCAGCGATCTGGATCCTGCTGTGACATCGTTGGTCGGAGCAGAAAGGCCAGAACTTTATTTCGTCGCTGGATCTCCCGCAGACATCGCTGAATCGGCGTGTGTGACGCCGATTCAGCGATGTCTTCACTGGTAACCAGGGTAAACATCGGGTTACTAAGCGCAGGGCCACGCTTAGTAACCAGATGTTTACCATGGTTACCAGTGTCAATGTAAAAAAAAAAAATACACTACATACTTACATTCCGGTGTCTGTCCCCCGGCGCTCTGCTTCCCTGCACTGTCAGCGCCGGCCGTAAAGCACAGCGGTGGCGTCAGTGGGAAAGTGGGATTTCTTGCCTTATAAATGGGGTTGGAACCATCAGTTGTGTTGTGCAGAAGTCTGGTGGATACACAGATGATAGTCTTACTGAATAGACTTGGAATTTGTATTATGGCAAGAAAAAAGCAGCTAAGTAAAGAAAAACGAGTGGCCATCATTACTTTAAGAAATGAACGTCAGTCAGTCCGAAAAATTGGGAAAACTTTGAAAGTTTTCCCAAGTGCAGTGGCAAAACCCATTATGCGCTACAAACAAACTGGCTCACATGAGGACCGCCCCAGGAAAGGAAGACCAAGAGTCACCTCTGCTTCTGAGGACAAGTTTATCCGAGTCACCAGCCTCAGAAATCGCAGGTTAACAGCAGCTCAGATTAGAGACCAGGTCAATGCCACACAGATTTCTAGCAGCAGACACATCTCTACAACAACTGTTAAGAGGAGACTTTGTGCAGCAGGCCTTCATGGTAAAATAGTTGCTAGGAAACCACTGCTAAGGACAGGCAACAAGAAGAAGAGACTTGTTTGGGCTAAAGAACACAAGGAATGGACATTAGACCAGTGGAAATCTGTGCTTTGGTCTGATGAGTCCAAATTTGAGATCTTTGGTTCCAACCACCGTGTCTTTGTGCGACGCAGAAAAGGTGAACGGATGGACTCTACATGCCTGGTTCCCACCGTGAAGCATGGAGGGGGAGGTGTGATGGTGTGCAGGTGCTTTGCTGGTGACACTGTTGGGGATTTATTCAAAATTGAAGGCATATTGAACCAGCATGGCTACCATAGCATCTTGCAGCGGCATGCTATTCCATCCGGTTTGCATTTAGTTGGACCATCATTTATTTTTCAACAGGACAATGACCTCAAACACACCTCCAGGCTGTGTAATGGCTATTTGGCCAAGAAGGAGAGTGATGGGGTGCTACGCCAGATGACCTGGCCTCCACAGTCACCAGACCTGAACCCAATCAAGATGGTTTGGCGTGAGCTGGACCGCAGAGTGAAGTCAAAAGGGTCAACAAGTGCTAAGCATCTCTGGTAACTCCTTCAAGATTGTTGGAAGACCATTCCCGGTGACTACCTCTTGAAGTTCATCAAGAGAATGCCAAGAGTGTGCAAAGGAGTCATCAAAGCAAAAGGTGGCTACTTTGAAGAACCTAGAATATAAGACATAATTTCATTTGTTTCATGCTTTTTTGTTAAGTATATAATTCCACATGTGTTAATTCATAGTTTTGATGCCTTCAGTGTGAATGTACAATTTTCATAGTCCTGAAAATACAGAAAAATCTTTAAATGAGAAGGTATGTCCAAACTTTTGGTCTGTACTGTATGTACATATTATCTACAATGTATACTGGTATAGCAAAGATATACATTTTAAATACGGATCCTTTCAATTACTACAAAACATATCTACTAAATTAATATTGTACTTTAGGTTGGATGCCACTGGCAATAGGGAAGGAACTAGAAAGTACACCGATTGATGGATGAGATAACTACCTATGAGATAACTACCTAAGAAAACCAGTATTTCAGAACTAATGGCTGGCGTAGCATTGGGTATTTTAGTTCCGTCCTGTACAATTGCTTGTTCATTCATGCTAATGGATTCCTTTTTAACCCCCTCTTGAGGCATATTGACCTCTCCTGGCTTTAAGCCCTTTGACAATTTTTTCCAGCTAACATCTTATTTGCTTCTTTTTAGTATGTTTTGAGCTGTTATTAAGAGCTGTAATCTGTAGTGTTATATTCTTTTTTTATTCTTCAGCAATAAATCGTCTCTGAGAGCCCTAAATGAAACTTATACTTCTACCTTTCCTGTTACTCCTTACAAAGGTGATATAAGGCCCCAATAAAGAGTAGACTAATGTCTCCTGAACCCACCGATATCGACAGGTTTGGCCAAATGTCCAATATGTATGGAAGCACTTGCCGACTGTTGATTTGGAGAGACATCGATCAGGCATGTCTGATTTCAGACTGCCGATCGCATTGTTCTCTTGGAGATAAGCCAACAGACGATGTGTCAGTCGGCAGCTCTCTCATAGAGAACACCGGAGCGGTGAGCTGAATGAGCGCTGAGCTGAATGAGCGCTGATGTTTATGGGAGAGTCAGATGAGAAGGCCGTCGGACTAACAATCTGCCTAGAGTTATCTAATGTTTATGATCAGCCTTATACACTAGTTCCACAATTAAATTTGTGGAACTAGTGTATAAGGCTAATACTTAATCAGAGCACCACATGCAGACCCCCCCAACAAGCCGCCCCGGAGCACGAGCAGATCATTAACACTAAACTGAAAATAAAGATTAAACAACAACCACAAGATGGATTTCATCAGCAGGTATCATTGTAATCAGTATAACGGCGCCGACCTGACACTGTGTGTAGTTTACTGTGCACAATCCTGCTGACAGGTTCCCTTTAAGTGAAGGGACTAGGATAAAACTGGTAAAAGGAAATATATGGAGAAAGTGAACATGAAATTTATTATCTAGTTTAACCCCTCTGTGACCTTAGACGTACTATCCCGTCGAGGTGCCCTGGGCTTATCTGACCCTGGACGGGATAGTACGTCATAGCCGATCGGCCGCGCTCACGGGGGGAGCGCGGCCGATCGCGGCCGGGTGTCAGCTGCTTATCGCAGCTGACATCCGGCACTATGTGCCAGGAGCGGTCACGGACCGCCCCCGGCACATTAACCCCTGGCACACCGCGATCAAAGATGATCGCGATGTGCCGGCGGTGCAGGGAAGCACCGCGCAGGGAGGGGGCTCCCTGCGGGCTTCCCTGAGACCCCCGGAGCAACGCGATGTGATCGCGTTGCTGCGAGGGTCTCACCTCCCTCCCTGCTCCCTCCAGCCCCGGATCCAAGATGGCCGCGGATCCGGGTCCTGCAGGGAGGGAGGTGGCTTCACAGAGCCTGCTCAGAGCAGGCACTGTGAAGCCTGCAGCGCTGCATGTCAGATCAGTGATCTGACAGAGTGCTGTGCAAACTGTCAGATCACTGATCTGTGATGTCCCCCCCTGGGACAAAGTAAAAAAGTAAAAAAAAAAATTTCCAAATGTGTAAAAAAAATTAAAAAAAATATTCCAAAATAATGAAAAAAAAGAAAAATATTATTCCCATAAATACATTTCTTCATCTAAATAAAAAAAAAAAACCAATAAAAGTACACATATTTAGTATCGCCGCGTCCGTAACGACCCGACCTATAAAACTGTCCCACTAGTTAACCCCTTCAGTAAACACCGTAAGAAAAAAAAAACGAGGCAAAAAACAACGCTTTATTATCATACCGCCGAACAAAAAGTGGAATAACACGCGATCAAAAGGACAGATATAAATAACCATGGTACCGCTGAAAGCGTCATATTGTCCCGCAAAAAAAGAGCCGCCACACAGCATCATCAGCAAAAAAATAAATAAGTTATAGTCCTGAGAATAAAGCGATGCAAAAATAATTATTTTTTCTGTAAAATAGTTTTTATCGTATAAAAGCGCCAAACCATAAAAAAATGATATAAATGAGGTATCGCTGTAATCGTACTGACCCGAAGAATAAAACTGATTTATCAATTTTACCAAACGCGGAACGGTATAAACGCCTCCCCCAATAGAAATTCATGAATAGCTGGCTTTTGGTCATTCTTCCTCACAAAAATCGGAAAAAAAAGCGATCAAAAAATGTCACGTGCCCAAAAATGTTTTCAATAAAAACGTCAACTCGTCCCGCAAAAAACAAGACCTCACATGACTCTGTGGACCAAAATATGGAAAAATTATAGCTCTCAAAATGTGGTATTGCAAAAAATATTTTTTGCAATAAAAAGGGTCTTTCAGTGTGTGACGGCTGCCAATCATAAAAATCCGCTAAAAAACTCGCTATAAAAGTAAATCAAACCCCCCTTCATCACCCCCTTAGTTAGGGAAAAATAAAAAAAAATGTATTTATTTCCATTTTCCCATTAGGGCTAGGG
Source organism: Ranitomeya imitator (assembly GCF_032444005.1). Classification (NCBI taxonomy): domain Eukaryota; kingdom Metazoa; phylum Chordata; class Amphibia; order Anura; family Dendrobatidae; genus Ranitomeya; species Ranitomeya imitator. The sequence goes on from NC_091288.1 coordinate 45,037,780, forward strand.
TTAGGGCTAGGGTTTGGGCTAGGGTTAGGGCTAGGGTTAGGGCTAGGGTTAGGGTTAGGGTTGGGGCTACAGTTAGGGTTGGGGCTAAAGTTAGGGTTAGGGTTTAGATTACATTTACAGTTGGGAATAGGGTTGGGATTAGGGTTAGGGGTGTGTCAGGGTTAGAGGTGTGGTTAGGGTTACCGTTGGAATTAGGGTTAGGGGTGTGTTTAGATTAGGGTTTCAGTTATAATTGGGGGGTTTCCACTGTTTCGGCACATCAGGGGCTCTCCAAACACGACATGGCGTCCGATCTCAATTCCAGCCAATTCTGCGTTGAAAAAGTAAAACAGTGCTCCTTCCCTTCCGAGCTCTCCTGTGTGCCCAAACAGGGGTTTACCCCAACATATGGGGTATCAGCGTACTCAGGACTAATTGGACAACAACTTTTGTGGACCAATTTCTCCTGTTACCCTTGGGAAAATACAAAACTGGGGGCTAAAAAATAATTTTTGTGGGAAAACAAAAAGATTTTTTATTTTCACGGCTCTGCGTTATAAACTGTAGTGAAACACTTGGGGGTTCAAAGTTCTCACAACACATCTAGATAAGTTCATTGAGGGGTCTAGTTTCCAATATGGGGTCACTTGTGGGGGGTTTCTACTGTTTAGGTACATTAGGGGCTCTGCAAACGCAATGTGACGCCTGCAGACCAATCCATCTAAGTCTGCATTCCAAATGATGCTCCTTCCCTTCCGAGCCCTCCCATGCGCCCAAACGGTGGTTCCCCCCCACATATCGGGTATCAGCGTACTCAGGACAAATTGGACAACAACATTTAGGGTCCAATTTCTCCTGCTAACCTTGGAAAAATACAAAACTGGGGGCTAAAATATAATTTTTGTGGAAAAAAAAATATTTTTTATTTGCATGGCTCTGAGTTATAAACTGTAGTGAAATACTTGGGGGTTCAAAGCTCTCAACACATCAAGATGAGTTCCTTAGGGGGTCTACTTTCCAAAATGGTGTCACTTGTGGGGGGTTTCTACTGTTTAGGTACATTAGGGGCTCTGCAAACGCAATGTGACGCCTGCAGACCATTCCATCTAAGTCTGCATTCCAAATGGCGCTCCTTCCCTTCCGAACCCTCCCATGCGCCCAAACGGTGGTTCCCCCCACATATGGGGTATCAGCGTACTCAGGACAAATTGGACAACAACTTTTGGGGTCCAATTTCTCCTGTTACCCTAGGGAAAATACAAAACTGGGGGCTAAAAAATAATTTTTGTGGGAAAAAAATTTTGTTTTATTTTTATGGCTCTGCATTATAAACTTCTGTGAAGCCATTGGTGGGTCAAAGTGCTCACCACACATCCAGATAAGTTCCTTAGGGGGTCTACTTTCCAAAATGGTGTCACTTGTGGGGGGTTTCAATGTTTAGGCACATCAGTGGCTCTCCAAACGCAACATGGCGTCCCATCTCAATTCCTGTCAATTTTGCATTGAAAAGTCAAACGGCGCTCCTTCCCTTCCGAGCTCTCCCATGCGTCCAAACAGTGGTTTACTGCCACATATGGGGTATCAGCGTACTCGGGACAAATTGGACAACAGCTTTTGAGGTCCAATTTCTTCTCTTACCCTTGGAAAAATAAAAAATTGGGGGCAAAAATATAATTTTTGTGAAAAAGTATGATTTTTTATTTTTACGGTTCTGCATTATAAACTTCTGTGAAGCACTTGGTGGGTCAAAGTGCTCACCACACATCCAGATAAGTTCCTTAGGGGGTCTACTTTCCAAAATGGTGTCACTTGTGGGGGGTTTCAATGTTTAGGCACATCAGTGGCTCTCCAAACGCAACATGGCGTCCCATCTCAATTCCTGTCAATTTTGCATTGAAAAGTCAAATAGCGCTCCTTCCCTTCCGAGCTCTCCCATGCGCCCAAACAGTGGTTTACTGCCACATATGGGGTATCAGCGTACTCAGGACAAATTGGACAACAACTTTTTGGGTCCAATTTCTCCTGTTACCCTTGGTAAAATAAAACAAATTGGAGCTGAAGTAAATTTTTTGTGTAAAAAAGTTAAATGTTCATTTTTATTTAAACATTCCAAAAATTCCTATTAAACACCTGAAGGGTTAATAAACTTCTTGAATGTGGTTTTGAGCACCTTGAGGGGTGCAGTTTTTAGAATGGTGTCACACTTGGGCATTTTCTATCATATAGACCCCTCAAAATGACTTCAAATGAGACGTGGTCCCTAAAAAAAAATGGTGTTGTAAAAATGAGAAATTGCTGGTCAACTTTTAACCCTTATAACTCCCTAACAAAAAAAAAAAATTGGTTCCAAAATTATGCTGATGTAAAGGAGACATGTGGGAAATGTTACTTATTAAGTATTTTGTGTGACATATCTCTGTGATTTAATTGCATAAAAATTCAAAGTTTGAAAATTGCGAAATTTTCAAAATTTTCGCCAAATTTCCGTTTTTTTCACAAATAAACGCAGGTACTATCAAAGAAATTTTACCACTATCATGAAGTACAATATGTCACGAGAAAACAATGTCAGAATCACCAGGATCCGTTGAAGCGTTTCGGAGTTATAACCTCATAAAGGGACAGTGGTCAGAATTGTAAAAATTGGCCTGGTCATTGACGTGCAAACCACCCTTGGGGGTAAAGGGGTTAATTGTGTGACTAGGATGTAAACGCTCATTTTTACTTGCCGACCGTGGCCATTTAACAATCACTACTTGGCTATCTTTGTTTTCTTAGGTTGAAATGCGTAGACCTAGTGTCTTTTTTTCATGTGTTTTTACTTACATCCCTGGTTTTAATAAAACAAATAAATGTGACGTTTTAATATTTTTTTCACTTTTTTCTGCGCTTGCTGGATTTTTCCCCACTTTTTTTTCTCATGGCTCTATCTACCATGGACCTAAATAAGATTATTGATAACTGTTATTAAAAAAAAAAAGGGTAAAATACAAGTCCTATGATGGTAGAAAATAAATAGTTATTTCTCAGATAACTGAAAAAGTGCAGATACGCTTTAAACTATAGCATTATGGATACTGCACTGTCTGGTCCAACATTTTGTCTTTTTTTTTTTTTTTAAGTGGTGACTCACTTTAAGGCCATGGTCGCACTATCAGTATTTGGTCAGTATTTTACATCAGTATTTGTCAGCCAAAACCAGGAGTGGAACAAACAGAGGAAAAGTATAACAGAAACATGTGCACCACTTCTGTATTTATCACCCACTCCTGGTTTTTGCTTACAAATACTGATGTAAAATACTGATCAAATACTGCTAATGTGACCATAGCCTAAGGAATGTGAAAGGAGAAGGGGAGATTGCTTCCTTGAGCCAGATATGCAGTCTTTGATGTGAGGGTCATGAGCACTGGGTTCAATTATAGATGGCAAGGAGTGAGTTGTCACCTTCAACCTTTAGAATCTTTTTTGGAGATTTAACTGCTCCTCTTCCCTCAGATGGGGACACTCTGGATTCAGGGATGGGTGTCCTTATCACATTCGATCAGCTGTATTCCACACTCCCTTTGAACCAGTGCGTGGTGGGAGATCACAGGGGTAGTTACCTGGGCTGCAAAACTTCTCCCCTCTGATTCAGGAGGATCAGCGCTGGAGAGTCTCCACTGCACTGAGCAAAGCTTTTTCATATTGGTCTCTGCCTACGCAAAGCGAAGCAGCTCATGACAAATTGATCTCAACTTCTGCGCTCTGCATAGGCAACGACTGGGAAGATAAAGGAGGAAATGGATAAAAGCATTATTTTATCATGTACTGCACTGTGCTCTCCGCAGCTCTTGTTTCTTTTTTTCACTTTCAGAGACAGACATCTGCTGGGAGAGGTGTTCCATTTTTTTTAAAAAGTATCCTCTGTTAAAAAAAAAAAGAAATAATATATTGCATGTGTTTTTTTTTTTGTTTTTTTACAAGCATTTTCTAATCCTAACTAGGGTTTGGCGGTTAGGCTTAGTGTTAGGGGAAAACAGATAGTTACATTAAAAAAAAGCAAAAATGTGATAAAAATAGAAAAAGTGAAAACAAAAAGTATAACAATATACAACTATATTATTTTAGAAAGTCACAAAATTTGGTGCAAGACATGGTTACGCAAAAATTTTCCCACTTTGCCCTTTTCACTTTTTTCAAAAGTGGGTGGGGCTTTGCAATAAGAGGTGTGGCCAACGACCGTATGACAGATTTACTATAATGTGAATTTTCTAAAGCTGCTGTGTGTTTAATTTTCTGGCACTTGGACAGCCCAAAGATGCGCTACCTTGCAAGTTTTTATTTGTTTTTTTTTTTTAAATCATGAAAATGGACTACATTTTTAAAGAAAACTAAAGACAATCAGTAAATGGGTTTGTATTAGTGATGAGCGAACGTGCTGGGATAAGGTGTTATCTGAGCATGCTCGGATACTGACCAAGTGACTTCGGCGTGCTCGAAAAATATGTTTGAGTCCCCGAGGCTGCATGTCTCACGGCTTTTTGACAGCCACAACAGGTACAGCTGAGAAAGAGGCAATTGAACAGCCGTGAGACACATCTAGATAAATTTACAAAGGGGTCTACTTTCCAAAATGCTGTCACTTGTTGGAGATTTCCGCTGTTTAGGCACATCAGGGACTCTCCAAACATGACATGTCATCCGCTAATTATGCCAGCAAATTTTACATTCAAAAGATGAAACGGCGCTCCTGCCCTTCCAAGTCCTGCCGTGCGCACAAACAGTAGATTTCCCCCACATATGGGGTATCGGCATGCTCAGGACAAATTGCACAACAAATTGTATGGTTCATATTCTCCTGTTACCCTTGGAAAAGTAAAAAAAAAATTAGGTAAAAATGAAAATTTTTGTGAAAGAAAAGTAAATGTTTGTTTTTTCCTTCCACATTCCAAAAATTCCTGTGAAGCACCTGAAGGGTTAATAAACTTCTTGAATGTGGTTTTGAGCACCTTGAGGGGTGCAGTTTTTAGAATGGTGTCACACTTGGATATTTTCTGTCATACAAGCCCCTCAAAGTAACTTGAAATGTGAGGTGGGCCCTAAAAAAATGGTTTTGCAAATTGTGTTGTAAAAATGAGAAATTGCTGGTCAACTTTTAAGCCTTATAACTTCTTAACAAAAGAAATGTTTCACAAACTGTGCTGATGTAAAGTAGACATGTGGGAAATGCTATCTATTAACTATTTTGTGCGCTATGACTCTCTTGAGTTAGGCTACTTTTACAATTGCCTTGTTTTTTTGCGGCCCGTTTTTGCGGGTCTTTTTTGCGGGCCGTATTGCTACAATTTCACGGGCTGCCGCACTAATGGACCACAAAAAGCTTGCAGATCGCCGTTTTTCAGGTTCCCAATACTATAGCAAATGTGTTGGGAAAAAACCGGCGGTCCGCAAAACCGAAGTCATTTACAATGGGGGCCGTGTCCGTAAGCCATGAAAGAGATCGAGCAGGCTCGATCTTTTTTCACGGCCATACGGCGCATGGTGCGCCGTGGAATTATTACTGCCCGTTTTTGCGGCCCCATAGAAATCTATTGGGGCTGAAAAAATGGGCCGCAAAATCACGGCAAGTGTAAAAGTAGCCTTAAGGGCATCAAAATTTAAAGTTTGAAAATTGCGAAATTTTCGCCAAATTTCTTTTTTTTTTTTTCACAAATAAAAGCATGTCATATCAAAGAAATTTTACCACTATAACAATATGTCAGTGTCAGAATCAGTGGGATCAGTTGAAGCGTTCCAGAGTTAAGACCTCATAAAATGACAATGCAAAAATTGTCCTGGTCAGGAAGGTGAAAACAGGCTTCAGGGCGAAGGGGTTAATGGAGCGGCCCCCTAAATGTCCAGTTGAAATCAATGGGTTGTCTAAGTAACATACTGATGTGTTGTGCCCTTTGACTGTCACTGAGCTGCACACATGGTCACTTACAAGAACACACACATGCACTAAGGCTAGGTTCACATTGCCTTAGAGGGTGTCCGCTGACGGAAACCGTTACATAGCGCAACTAACGCTATGTAATGGATCCGTTAGCGCACCCATTGACCACAATGTAACGCATCCCTAACACATGCCATTTTTGGCATGCGTTAGCGATGTTCCGTTATTCTCTGACGGACCTCGAACGCTGCTTGCAGCGTTTTTGGGTCCGTTCTCGCTAGCGCAGATCGGGCATCTGCGCTAGCGCGAGCGCTAAACACGATCCCTTTTTAGACATTGCGTTAACGCAGTCCGTTAACGTATGCGCTAAACGGACTGCACTAACGCAATGTGAACCTAGCCTTACAGTTCAGGCTGTAACTTTTTTCCCAGCCATCTTGACCACCGATCTGTGTCCCTGCTGGATAGTGCATTGTCGCCACAGAAGAAGTTATTAAAAGAAAATCTTCACTCCCCCCCTAAAAACAAAACTGTCCTGGACAGTTTGCTCAATAAAGGACAAGCGCTTTAGATACAAAATAATTCTATTTATTGACATACATCAATTATAGACAAGAAAATAAACCAATAACATACTTGGTGGACATGCACAGGTTCCTTTAAGGTTTGCTATGACAGTGAAGTGACTGTTTAGCTAGAGAAAGATTAATGTTGTACTTCCTCCTGGATGCAGATTCTTACACCGCACCCTCTCTGTACATAGTACACGCGTTCCAGCTAACATTGGAAGGACTTTGTATCAGCACATAACTGATATATTCACAGTCTTCAGGCCTGCATTATACTGTATCTATTTGTTTTTTGACCAGAAGAAATACCGATGTTATTAAACACAAATCTGTCTTCACAGCCCGTTAGCGGCATCTGTTTGATATATACATTATCTCTTCTGACGTAATCCTCCAACCCATGCATGAAATATTTAGTATTAAATAGTACATGGCAGCATTTATCATCCTTAGGATACTGGAAACTGCCAGGTATATTTTTTTTCCAGCATTCATGGAGCGCCCGCCAGGGCTGTGGGGATACTCGGTACCGGGCCGATTCTTAAAGGGGATGTGGTCACGGCAACAGTGACCCGGTCCATGGCCTTGGGCGTCCAATTAACGGGGGCAGGGGAGGGAATAAAGTGTAGTAGAAAAATAAAGTCTTTAGAGTAATGTTCGTGACGCCACCTGTGGTGCACGGCCAGGGATGACCGACGCTGCTTAAAGGGATACGCTGGGGCCGATGGTAAGCAGTTTAGATGATTTTGCCCCCCCACAGGTGGAGGCACCAGGGCTTCCAGGACAGTCTATAGGGGTTGTAGATGTTGGGGTGCAGGAAATAATTGGAGGGCACAAGGTTTGCATCCTCTTTACCTTTTACTGCTGATTTGCAAGTGCAGTCTGGGGCACAGGTTACAGATGATCTTGAAATACGGGCAGCCTGGAAGCTGTTCGGAATCCCCTTAGCCAGGTGGGGTTGAAATCCTTCCTTTCTGCGCTGAATTCTCTGTCCCTTGCTGCCTTAGGCTTCACACAAGGTTTTCTCTCAATCTGTTCTTTTAATAGAACAATACCCGCATGGCAGGCAGCTCGAGCCTTTTTACAGGTGTCCCTTTCTCAGGGTGACTCTGGGCTCTAATCTGCTGCTGTGCCTTAGGGTGTCAGTGGTGGTCAGGAGACCTGCAATCTCCTGTCCTCCGGTCTCTGGTGTTTGGCATACAGTTCCCACACAGCCTCAGACTCCGGTGTCCAGTTTCTTGCGCTCAAGCCTGGAGGGAGCCCAATCGCAGCTCCACTCCAGCATCTCTCTCCTCTCTGCTCCTCTCCCTTCACTGTCTCACACAATCTCCTCAAACTCCTCCTCCAGCCAGAATTTATAGGGAAACTACCCTGAAACCTGGTCTAGAGCTCCCCCTTCTAGCCTGGAGTCAGAAAAGTGTTGTATGCACATATTACCTGTTAAGGGGATCCTTCTCGCTTCCAGGCATGGCATCACCCTCCCCAGGAGGCAGGCAATACCACTGTGGTACCCGAATTCCTGGGGTGCCACATTCAGCCATACAGACAAGTACAATATACTTACTTTTGGTACAGTTGCACTTTTGTAAATTTGGTGTATTGATAAAATATACAAACTTTCGGCTGTTTGTAATAAAACAATAACAATTTTAATAGCTCAACACAACTAATATAACAAGTGGTTTCTTCAAATTTAAAAAAATGCCACTTTTAATGCCTTTTGCAATCTCAGAATTGTGTTAGATGTAACGGGAACCTGTTGTCGTAGCTGTTTATGTTCTGACCCAATGTCTGACATGCCAGATCACCAGTGAGGCCAAATCAGAAGGTTATGCCCCTCATTGACAAGCACGCTTGGAGAAAAAGTAAACCGCACACGTGCTGTGTCACTTTATCTGATATAATGAAGCAAGAGGCAGTATTTTATACCATTTACAACAAATCTAACTCTCAATGTAATTCATGTAGCCCTCCTCCCTGTTACCCCGGGTCATGCTGACCTTTATTTCCCACGTACCCAGAACATGCTGTTTGCTGATTATTGAAAACATATAAGAAGTATACAATCCTTGAAGAGGAGACTACCAGACTACAGCATCATAAGAATACATTCTAGCAATTCTAGCTATTAAAGGCAAAACATTAACCCTTCTATATCACTGTCACCAGGTTTTCCCAATATAACCTACAGCTACCGCCTTTACTGCATCTTTTAAAGCTTTCAAGCAAGCTGTATATTAGGCTCATATGCCCATTGCATAGCCCGAAACATACCTTTTATTATGCCCTGCATGCAACAGTCCAATGGGCATAGCTGGTCTAGCTGCCTCTTCTCTCCCCACAATGGCCATTCTCCTTCTTGCTGGATGTGGAAGACGAGCCCTACATCATCCACACAGTGTCCTCCATTGTGCTCCTGCACAGGCGTACTTCTCTCTGCCCTCCGAGGGCAGAGCAAGATACTGTACTGCACAGATGAGTTACGATGGTAGATGTTGGCCTCCTGAAGCTGTGTTTTTTTCACCCATTGACTTGAATGGGTATTGAAAAAACGCAGGTATCATTATTTGTTGCGTGTTTGCTGCTGAAAAACCAAGGACAATAGCATGGACAAAGAAAAAAAAGCATCAAAAACGCAAAAATAGTTTTAGAGGTTGTGACGCACCTGGAGATATGGGTCACACATGGTGGACCTGCCCGGTGGTGACTGATCTATGGCGGGAGGTAAAGCTCTTGGTGGATAGGATGTACAGTCATGGCCAAAAGTATTGACACCCATGCAATTCTGTCAGATAATACTCAGTTTCTTCCTGAAAATGATTGCAAACACAAATTATTTGGTATTATTATCTTCATTTAATTTGTCTTAAATGAAAAAACACAAAAAAAATTGTCCTAAAGCGAAATTGGATATAATTCCACACCAAACATAAAAAAGGGGGTGGACAAAAGTATTGGCACTGTTCGAAAAATCATGTGATGCTTCTCTAATTTGTGTAATTAACAGCACCTGTAACTTACCTGTGGCACCTAACAGGTGTTGGCAATAACACAAATACATAAAAAACAAATAACATAAATCACACTTGCAGCCAGTTGACATGGATTAAAGTTGACCCAACCTCTGTCCTGTGTCCTTGTGTGTTCCACATTGAGCATGGAGAAAAAAAAGAAGACCAAATAACTGTCTGAGGACTTGAGAAACCAAATTGTGAGGAAGCATGAGCAAAATCAAGGCTACAAGTCCATCTCCAAAGACCTGAATGTTCCTGTGTCTACTGTGCGCAGTGTCATCAAGAAGTTTAAAGCCCATGGCGCTGTGGCTAACCTCCCTAGATGTGGACGGAAAAGAAAAATTGACAAGAGATTTCAACGCAAGATTGTGCGGATGTTGGATAAAGAACCTTAACTAACATCCAAACAAGTTCAAGCTGCCCTGCAGTCCGAGGGTACAACAGTGTCAACCCGTACTATCCGTTGGCATCTGAATGAAAGGGGACTGTATGGTAGGAGACCCAGGAAGACCCCACTTCTTACCCCGAGACATAAAAAAGCCAGGCTGGAGTTTGCCAAAACTTACTTGAGAAAGCCTAAAACGTTTTGGAAGAATGTTCTCTGGTCAGATGAGACAAATGGCAGTTTGGAGAAGGCACCCTTCAAATATCAGGGACGTGGAGCAGTTTGCCAAAGAAGAATGGTCTAAAATTCCAGCAGAGCATTGTAAGAAACTCATTGATGGTTACCGGAAGTGGTTGGTCGCAGTTATTTGGCTAAAGGTTGTGCAACCAAGTATTAGGCTGAGGGTGCCAATACTTTTGTCTAGCCCATTTTTTTAGTTTTGTGTGAAATGATCAATGTTTTGCTTTTTGCTTCATTCTCTTTTGTGTTTTTTTCATTTAAGACAAATTAAATGAAGATAATAATACCAAATAATTTGTTTGCGCAATCATTTTCAGGAAGAAAATGAGTATTATCTGACAGAATTGCAGGGGTGTCAATACTTTTGGCCATGACTGTATGGAAAAGAGACACCAATGAATCCATTGACCTTCCTCCTGGGATTAAAACCGCAGGGAATATCCAAAAATTTACACAGACTGGTGGTCCTATTGGGAATGGCGACCAAAATACACATAGCGTCAAAATGGAGGTCTCCTTCGCTCTCAATATCTCTTGTCAAAGATAGAATGAACACTATCATGATATATGATTGCATCCAAGCGACGAGAACCGATAGCTGGAACTCCTTTTTTCAAATCTGGTCGCCATGGCTGGAACTACATCCGGATGATCAAATGAAGTTAGCTCTCACCCTTTCTCCATGAGGCGTTGACTATTTTCTTCCACTTTAGTGGATTGAGGGTACCTGACCTGGCCGGTGTTGATGTCCGACTGATATTTGTTGATATGAGAGAAATGTTTTGTAAAATTGTAGAGTGGTTTTATATTGTTCATGATCTTGAGCTTATCCCCTTTTGTTTCTGTCTTGTCTTTGTCTTTTCTTAAATTAATCAACATTTATAACTCCCTCATATAATACCATGTTATTGTTGATATTTATGTGATTTCTGTATATTCAATACTCCCATGTTGGGAGATCTTTGTGATATCTTTCAAATAAAAATTATTGAAACAAAAACAAAAAAAAAACGCAAAAATAACGCACCCAAAAATGCACCTAAAGCTGTGTTTTTGACACAGCTTCTTTCCTGCCAAGATCAGCTTTTGCTGCAGAAAAAAAAGCAGCAAAAACGCCCTGTGTGAACTTACCCTTAAAGTATCACATTTCCATTACAATACAGTCAAATCAATGACAAAAGTGTCAAATGCATGACTTATACAAATATTAAATATTACTTATACACACACATTTCAAAGGCTGCCAGAACCAGAAACTATAGATCAAAGTATCTTCTCAAAAAATCTAAACTGTAGCACAGCACAAATAGTTTCAGGCATATCAGTACTAAATGCTATATGTTAATTTAACCTTCAACCAAGGGGTGTTAATAGAGACTGGTCAACATCAAACACGGGGAAAAGGCGACCCTCCAAGAGACCAATCCTAACGTGGAGCCAACATGCAAGACAAATAGAAAACACCTCCAGATTAGGCAAAACTCGCCTTTTCTATGTAATAGAATCCATGTTGCTGCACAATGTAAAACTCATTGTTTTCTTATTACCCAGCAGCTTGTGGACAATCTCCACACATCTCTAGCCCCCATCTCCTCCCTCTCCTGTCCCCACTTAGGGTACCGTCACACAGTGGCATTTTGATCGCTACGACGGCACGATTTGTGACGTTCCAGCGATATATCCGTGACGTTCCAGCGATCTCGCTGTGTCTGACACGCTCCTGCGATCAGGGACCCCGCTGAGAATCGTACGTCGTAGCAGATCGTTTGAAACTTTCTTTCGTCGTCTAGTGTCCCGCTGTGGCGGCATGATTGCATGGTGTAACAAAGGTGTGCACTATATTGTATACGATGTGCGCATAGTAACCAACGGCTTCTACATCGCACATACGTCATGAAATTATCGCTCCAGCGTCGTACATTGCAAAGTGTGACAGCAGTCTACGACGCTGGAGCGATATTGTTACGATGCTGGAGCGTCACGGATCGTGCCGTCGTAGCGATCAAAATGCCACTGTGTGACGGTACCCTTAGCATTGTCACACTTCAATAATACACTGAAGAATGCCCGGGATGAAGCAGCACCTTCTAAACGCAGAAAGACCTCACACAGACAGCGGTAGCCCTGGCACACTCTGCAAACACGCTTTCTTCAGTTTTGCTCAAGGTGTGCAGAGCGGCAGTGGAGAAAATCTCTCTTAGCGGAAGACTTCATCCACTATAAGTTCATGCTCAAAACCTATAACTCTGCCCTTCATCTGGCCAAACAATCCTACTTCACCACCCTCATCACCTCACTATCCAACATCCCAAAACGACTTTTTTAAACCTTAAACTCCCTCCTGAGACCTAAAGTACAGGCCCCCATCACCAACCTCAGCGGTGAGGATCTGGCCACTTATTTCTTAGAAAAAACCAACCACATCCATCAGAATATCTCAGCGCAATCTCCTCAGAGCCTGGATCCCCTACCCTGCCGCACCTCAAGCTCACCAGACATCTTTGAGCCTGTTTCAGAAGAAGAAGTTTCCAAGCTCCTCGCTTCTGCTCGGCCTACAAGCTGCAAAAGTGACCCCATTCCTTTACATCTCCTGCAGTCTCTCTCACCAGTGGTCACCACTCACCTGACTAGAATATTTAGCCGCTCTCTTTCTTTAGGTATTTTTCCCTCCTCATTTAAACATGCCATCATAACCCCTTTACTTAAAAAGCCATCCCTGGACCAGAACTGCACTGCTAACTACAGACCTGTCTCTAACCTTTCCTTCATCTCTAAACTCCTGGAACGCTTGGTCCACTCCCGTCTAATCCACTATCGGATAACTCTCTTCTTGACGCCTTACAATCTGGTTTCTGCTCTTTACACTCCACTGAAACTGCCTTCACTAAAGTCTCTAATGATCTAATAACAGCTAAATCCAAAGGTCATTGCTCTCTGCTGATTCTCCTGGATCTCTCAGCCTCATTTGACACTGTGGATCACCAGCTCCTCTTCACTATGCTCCGCTCTATAGGCCTCAAGGACACAGCCCTCTCCTGGTTCTCCTCCTACCTATCTGACCGCTCCTTCACTGTGTCTTTTGCCGACTCCTCTTCCTCTCCTCGTCCCCTTACTATCGGGGTTTCGCAAGGCTCAGTCCTGGGCCCCCTCCTCTTCTCTCTTTACACGGCCCCTATTGGACAAACAATCAGCAGATTTGGGTTCCAGTATCATCTCTATGCTGATGACACCCAATTATACACTTCTTCCCCCGACATCACCCCTACCCTAATTCAAAATACCAAGTATTGTCTGTCTGCTGTCTCTAACATCATGTCCTCCCTCTACCTGAAACTAAATCTCTCCAAAACGGAACTTCTTGTGTTTCGCCCTTCTACTAACCTCACTCTACCCAACATCGAAATTACCCTGGAGGGTTCAACCATAACTCCCAAGCAGCATGCCCGCTGTCTTGGGGTCATATTCGACACCGAACTTTCCTTTACTCCCTATATCCGATCACTCACTCGCTCTTGTCATCTGCATCTTAAAAACATCTCCAGAATCCGACCTTTTCTCACTGTTGAAACTGCTAAGACTCTTACTGTCGCTCATATTAATTCCCGTCTGGACTACTGCAACTCTCTTCTGATCGGTCTCCCTCTTACCAAACTTTATCCTCTCCAATCCATCTTGAATGCTGCAGCCAGAGTCATATTTCTGTCCTGCCGCTTCACCGATGCCTCCATCTTGTGCCAGTCATTACACTTGCTACCCATTCGCTACAGGGTCCAGTATAAACTCATCTCTCTCACCCACAAAGTTCTCCACAGTTCTGCACCGCCTTATATCTCATCTCTATCGCCCTACACCTGCCCTCCGTTGTAAAGTGCTGCAGCATATGTTGGCGCTATATAAATAAAAAATATTATTATTATTATATCTCCAGTCAAAAGAAAATTAGATGATGATGTAGTGCACTGAAGCCACAAAGACTGACAGTTTGGAATCAGCCTATATTTGGGCCTGAACTTCCTGCATTGGGTAATTTTACGCTTTGAATTTATGTCTCATCGGAATTTAAAACCCTCAATTAGACTTTTTTTTAAGCCAAAATTAACACTTTTTTTCCTGCATTTCTTTGCGCTGTATTCATCAATTATTTGGGATATGTCAAGGGTTTTCAAAAGTTTGCTTTCAATGCTTAACCCCTTTACCCGTTTGCACGTTATGGACCGGGCCAATTTTTACAATTCTGACCACTGTCCCTTTATGAGGTTATAACTCTGGAACGCTTCAACGGATCCCGGTGATTCTGACATTGTTTTCTCGTGACATATTGTACTTCATGATAGTGGTAAAATTTCTTTGATATTACCTGCGTTTATTTGTGAAAAAAACGGAAACATGGCGAAAATTTTGAAAACTTCGCAATTTTCCAACTTTGAATTTTTATGCAATTAAATCACAGAGATATGTCACACAAAATACTTAATAAGTAACATTTCCCACATGTCTACTTTACATCAGCACAATTTTGGAACCAAAATTTTTTTTTGTTAGGGAGTTATAAGGGTTAAAAGTTGACCAGCAATTTCTCATTTTTACAACACCATTTTATTTTAGGGACCACATCTCATTTGAAGTCATTTTGAGGGGTCTATATGATAGAAAATACCCAAGTGTGACACCATTCTAAAAGCTGCACCCCTCAAGGTTCTCAAAACCACATTCAAGAAGTTTATTAACCCTTCAGGTGTTTCACAGGAATTTTTGGAATGTTTAAATAAAAATGAACATTTAACTTTTTTTCACAAAAAAATTATTTCAGCTCCAATTTGTTTTATTTTGCCAAGAGTTACAGGAGAAAATGGACCCCAAACCTTGTTGTACAATTTGTCCTGAGTACGCCGATACCCCATAAGTGGAGGTAAACCACTGTTTGGGCACATGACAGAGCTTGGAAGCGAAGGAGCGCCATTTGACTTTTTAATGCAAAATTGACTGGAATTGAGATGGGACGCCATGTTGCGTTTGGAGAGCCACTGATGTGCCTAAACATTGAAACCCCCCACAAGTGACACCATTTTGGAAAGTAGACCCCCTAAGGAACTTATCTAGATGTGTGGTGAGCACTTTGACCCACCAAGTGCTTCACAGAAGTTTATAATGCAGAACTGTAAAAATAAAAAATATTTTTTTTTTTCACAAAAATTATCTTTTCGCCCCCAATTTTTTATTTTCACAATGGTAAGAGAAGAAATTGGAACCAAGAAGTTGTTGCACAATTTGTCCTGAGTACTCTGATACCCCATATGTGGGGGTAAACCACTGTTTGGGCGCATGGGAGACCTCGGAAGGGAAGGAGCGCCGTTTGACCTTTCAATGCAAAATTGATAGGAATTGAGATGGGACGCCATGTTGCGTTTGAAGAGCCACTGATGTGCCTAAACATTGAAACCCCCCACAAGTGACACCATTTTGGAAAGTAGACCCCCTAAGGAACTTATCTAGAGGTGTGGTGAGCACTTTGACCCACCAAGTGCTTCACAGAAGTTTATAATGCAGAACCGTAAAATAAAAAATAATGTTTGTGAAAAAAAATGATCTTTTCGCCCCCAATTTTTTATTTTCCCTATGGTAAGAGTAGAAATTGGAACCAAAAAGTTGTTGTACAATTTGTCCTGAGTACGCTGATACCCCATATGTGGGGGTAAACCACTGTTTGGGCGCATGGGAGAGCTCGGAAGGGAAGGAGCGCCGTTTGACTATTCAATGCAAAATTCACAGGAATTGAGATGAGACGCCATGTTGCGTTTGGAGAGCCACTGATGTGCCTAAATATTGAAACCCCCCACAAGTGACACCATTTTGGAAAGTAGACCCCCTAAGGAACTTATCTAGATGTGTGGTGAGCACTTTGACCCACCAAGAGCTTCACAGAAGTTTATAATGCAGAGCCGTAAAAATAAAACAACATTTTTTTCCCACAAATATTATTTTTAGCCCCCAGTTTTGTATTTTCCCAAGGGTAACAGGAGAAATTGGACCCCAAAATGTGTTGTGCAATTTGTCCTGAGTGCGCTGATACCCCATATGTGGGGGGAACCACCGTTTGGGCGCATGGGAAGGCTCGGAAGGGAAGGAGCGCCATTTAAAATACAGACTTAGATGGAATAGTCTGCAGGCGTCACATTGCGTTTGCAGAGCCCCTAATGTACCTAAACAGTAGAAACCCCCCACAAGTGACCCCATATTGGAAACTAGACCCCAAAAGGAACTTATCTAGATGTGTTGTGAGAACTTTGAGCCCCCAAGTGTTTCACTACAGTTTATAACGCAGAGCCGTGAAAATTAAAAAATCTTTTTTTTCCCACAAAACTTATTTTTTAGCCCCCAGTTTTGTATTTTCCCAAGGGTAACAGGAGAAATTGGACCCCAAAAGTTGTTGTCCAATTTGTCCTGAGTACGCTGATACCCCATATGTTGGGGTAAACTCCTGTTTGGGCACACGGGAGAGCTCGGAAGGGAAGGAGCACTGTTTTACTTTTTCAACGCAGAATTGGCTGGAATTGAGATCGGACGCCATGTCGCGTTTGGAGAGCCCCTGATGTGTCTAAACAGTGGAAACCCCCCAATTATAACTGAAACCCTAATCCAAACACACCCCTAACCCTAATTCCAACGGTAACCCTAACCACACCTCTAACCCAGACACACCCCTAATCCCAACCCTGTTCCCAACCGCAAATGTAATCCTAACCCTAACTTTAGCCCCATCCCTAACTGTAGCCTTAACCCTAACTGTAGCCTTTACCCTAACTGTAGCCTTAACCCTAGCCCTAACCCTAGCCCTAACCCTAGCCCTACCCCTAGCCCTATTCCTAGCCCTAACCCTAGCCCTAACCCTAGCCCTAACCCTAACCCTAGCCCTAGCCCTAACCCTAATGGGAAAATGGAAATAAATTCATTTTTTAATTTTTTTTTTCCCTAACTAAGGGGGTAATGAAAGGGGGTTTGATTTACTTTTATAGTGGGTTTTTTAGCGGATTTTTATGATTGGCAGCCGTCACTCACTGAAAGACGCTTTTTATTACAAAAAATATTTTTTGCGTTACCACATTTTGAGAGCTATAATTTTTCCATATTTGAGTCCACAGAGTCATGTGAGGTCTTGTTTTTTGCGGGACGAGTTGACGTTTTTATTGGTAACACTTTCGGGCACGTGACATTTTTTGATCGCTTTTTATTCCGATTTTTGTGAGGCAGAATTAGCAAAAACCAGCTATTCATGAATTTCTTTTGGGGGAGGCGTTTATACCGTTCCACGTTTGGTAAAATGGATAAAGCAGTTTTATTCTTCGGGTCAGTACGATTACAGAGATACCTCATTTATATCATTTTTTTTATGTTTTGGCGCTTTTATACGATAAAAACTATTTTATAGAAAAAATAATTATTTTTGCATCGCTTTATTCTGAGGACTATAACTTTTTTATTTTTTTGCTGATGTTGCTGTATGGCAGCCCGTTTTTTGCGGGACAAGATGACGTTTTCAGCGGTACCATGGTTATTTATATCTGTCTTTTTGATCGCGTGCTATTCCACTTTTTGTTCGGCGGTATGATAATAAAGCGTTGTTTTTTGCCTCGTTTTTTTTTTTTTTCTTACGGTGTTTACTGAAGGGGTTAACTAGTGGGCCAGTTTTATAGGTCGGGTCGTTACAGACGCGGCGATACTAAATATGTGTACTTTTATTGTTTTGTTTTTTTTATTTAGATAAAGAAATGTATTTATGGGAATAATATTTTTTTTTTTTTTTCATTATTTAGGTTTTTTTTTGTTTTTTTTACACACTTGTAAAAATTTTTTTTTACTTTTTTACTTTGTCCCAGGGGTAGACAATACAGATCGGTGATCTGCCAGTTTGCACAGCACTCTGACAGATCACCGATCTGTCAAACAGCGCTGCAGCGTTACCAAGTGCCTGCTCTGAGCAGGCACTTGGTAAGCCACCTCCCTTCCTGCAGGACCCGGATCTGCGGCCATCTTGGATCCGGGACTTGCTACAGGGAGGAGGTAAGAGACCCCCGGAGCAACGCGATCACATCGCGTTGCTGCGGGGGTCTCAGGGAAGCCCGCAGGGAGCCCCCTCCCTGCGCGATGCTTCCCTGCACCGCCAGCACATCACGATCATGTTTGATCGCAGTGTTCCGGGGGTTAATGTGCCAGGGGCGGTCCGTGACCGCTCCTGGCACATAGTGCCGGATGTCAGCTGCGATAAGCAGCTGACACCCGGCCGCGATCGGCCGCGCTCCCCCCGTGAGCGCGGCCGATCACCTATGACGTACTATTCCGTCCTTGGGAAGTAAAGCCCACCCCACATGGACGGAATAGTATGTCTAATGGCAGAAAGGGGTTAAAAGGTGATTTAACCTTTCTTGGCCCATTTGGCTCCTAAGCTCATTTTTTATTCTTTTGAGTTTTGAAAAAGACCTTTCGCCAGTACAGTTTGACACCGTCATACTCAAATATATCCTGAGTATGATTTCAGTGTTATAGAATGTCTAAATTATGTTCGTGTAGAAGTAGAAACAAATTCAGTTCAGACAATTGTTTTTTTCCTGTCTTCTCTCTTATAAAGGAGGTGGATAAAAATTTTGAAAACTGAACTAACTCTGTTTCAGTTACACCTGGCATTAGGTCTTCTGGATATGAACGAACAAGATTGCTTCCAGCTTCTTTAATCTCCAATGGAGAAAGTTTTGACCAAAAGCCAAATTTGGAGCAAACATCTGACTATGCTCCAAGACGTTGACTCAGGCCACTCATTAGGTTGTCTATGAGACCTATAAAAACTTCAATTTTGAACTTATCCCTTAGGGTTAAGACAAATGCTTCTGAGTTACCATCATCGTAGTGCCGATTTCTCTGCCGAAATCAACGTACAGAAGAATTATACATATTATGGCCACAAATCTTGACAGCCTCATTTTCATATTTCTCAAATTCTTCTCTCAGACTTTTGACAAAGTCTAACAAAGACTGAAGTAAAGCCACAACAGTATTTCAATTTAAACCTGCCTCTTGTAGGGACAAATTGGTTTTATGAAACTGATCCAAAATTGCATGCTACACCACGAGAATAAAAGTAGAATCAAGTTCACTTAACTTCTCACCCAAAGCCTCAGCCTCATTTTTACATGAACTGAAGTCTGGATCTGTAGTCCTGCTGTGTAAAATATCACATATTGGCTGGTAATCTTTGTACAAAGCTAAAACTGCCTCATATCTAGCTGACCACCTTGTGGTACAAAGCTGTTTCAAAACTGGTAGCCCAAGGGGTTTTAGTTTGTCTACCAGTACTCTACATCTACCAGTAGATGATGAAAAAAAGACATAAAGTTGTTCCAAAACATTGAAAAATCGAAAATTTCTGGAATACTTTCAGCACCATTTTTTCCTACTAGGTTAAGGGAATGGGCCGCACAGGGAATGAATGTGGCATAAGGACATACATTCCTGACATGTGTTTGGACCCCATTGTATTTTCCACTCATATTGGCGGCATTCTCATAAGACTGGCCACGGCAATCGTTAATATCGATATCGTTTTTAGAAAGAATACCAACAATCAACTCAGCCATCTGTTTGCCAGTGTGACCAATAACAGGAATGAATTGTAAAAATCTTTCAACTGGTCCAGAAGGCAAAACATAACGGACTATAAATGTTAGTTGGTCACAGTTTGAAACATCTGGTGTAGAATCCACAGAGAGTGAGTAAAATTTAGCTTTCTTCAATTCCTGCACAATAAGAGATAGGACATTGGTTCATAAAATCTGTATCAGTTCCTCACAGACAGTAGAAGACAAGTAAGACGTATGCCCCCTGCCTTTGTTTGCATGTAGTTTTATATGTTTATCTAGGAATTCATCCACATTCGCCATTACTTCCATGAACCCAAGATAATTCCCATTGTGAGAAGAACCAAGTGTTTCACAACGCCTGCTAGAAAACAGTTTACATGGAAAACAGAACAATTTGCCTTGAGATGGTGAATAACATAGTCAATTTCGTGATGACATTTCATTAGTTTTGGGGTTTACATTTGTGAAGTATTTTTTACTACAGTACCTATGATAGTTAGCAGTGGTAAGCACAGCAGAGTTGAGGAAGTCTGCATCAGAGTTTTGGAAAGAAGTAGCTCCTTTAGCAATACAATTCTTGCATTTCTTTTGAATTTTTTTTACCCCACAGCCCAATATCTGATGAACACTCTGAAACAGCTTCCACCACTTCCTGAGCATGCTCCAGTTCTTCAGTTACGTTTTCTGGCTCTGCATCAGGTTTTGGGGGCAATATAATTAAAGAATTTGTGTCATCAGATGAGTGACATGGAGATGTATATTTATCACAGCTGTTGTTATTTTCATCACTTTGACTTGGCCCATCAGATTCTGTAGATCTTCTTTTAAAGAAACTGTAACTTTGGAATTTTAGAAACTTCTTCATGTATTTGTTGAGTTCTCTGTCGCTGATCTTTTATTTTCTGAGCACCTGATTTTTGTAAAGAATTTATCTAGAGGCATAGGATGATACGGTGTAAGAGAGAGAAATTTAATAATTTAGTAAACTAAAAATGGTTGTTGTGTCAGCCAGTGTGTGTGTTTTGTAAAGAACTTACAGTTTGGCTGGTACTTTCAAGAGGAAGCGCACAATGGTATGTACTTGAGTTTTGAATACCTAAAAGAAAGGAAGAACAATAAGTTTCTAACATCTGTGTACACATAATGCATTTGGTGTGTGTACCCGGGCAATTTAGCCTGGGCTGACAGGGCTGCCACTAGAAATTTCGGGGCCCCATACTGGCAAAATTTTCGAGGCCCCCTTGAGACTTTGCCCACGCTCCACCCCTTGAACTGTCCACAGTCCCACCGCTCTCTCCTGGAAAAACTCCACTTCTCACCTATTACACATTAACAGTTCCCATCACCAGATCACACATATAGCCAGCAGCTTTTGCTTTGGCCAAAAGATTTTGTGAGATGCCACCATAACACGGTAGACACTTTGGGGCGGGCCCAACTCTACTGTAACCTACTAAATATTTGTTAAAATATGCAATACAATTTAGGTATATTTTGATTTATTTTTCGATTTTTAAAATGACCAATATCACATACAAGGAACAAATACCACCGCACCATGACCAGACGACATATTACAACCACAGTGATCAAATAATATCACATACAAGGAACAAATGCCAGACCACATATTACCACCAGTGACCAAATAATATCACATACAAGGAACAAATACCGCTACACCATGTCAAGAGCACATATTACCACCACTTGGTGACCAAATAGCACATAAAAGGGACAAATACCGCAACACCATTTCCAGACCACATATTACCACCACATAGTGACTGAATACTACAATACTGACAGTAATAAAAAAACAAAAAAACAAAATACTATCACCATAACTGCCAGTACTCACAGGAGATCTGTACTTAGTATGCAGTGTCTGTGTAGAGGTTACACAGCGATCACTGGTGAAATTATACACAGGAGCTCTGTATATAGTATACAGTGTATAGTGTCAGTGTATAGGTAACACACTGACTTACTAGTGATGTCTCTAGGTGAAGATCTTCATCTTTCATCCAGCACAGACCACTATCTTTTCTTCCAGCCAGGGCTCGTTTCTTCAGGAAATAACACAGTTATCTCAAGGTCCGCTTGCAGAACGCATTACTTAATTTTTCCCAACTTCTACATTACATCACATGAAGAAAAAAAGGCGATATAGTGTCATTCTGCACTCTGCACAGTAGCAGGACCGCCCCCCCATTTAAAACAGTATACTAAAAAAATAAAATAAATACATCACTGCAGTAATAATATCCCTTAATTAGCCCCTATGGTAATAATATTCCCCATCCTGGCCCCGTGTATCTCATTCCTGGCTCCTGCAATATGTTCTCGCATCCTGCCCTCATGAGTATCCATTCTACCCCATCCTGCCCCATCTGTCTCCATCGTATCCATCCTGCCCCATGATCCAATCCTGCCCCATGTCTTTCATTCTGCCCTGTGTCTCCAATCATGCCCCGTATCTACATTCTGCCCATGCCTCCAGTCCCGCCCCCAGTGTGTCCAGCAATCTGCCCCAGTGTGTCCAGCATTGCCCCCAGACAGTGTGTCCAGCATATTGCCCCAGTGTGTCCAGCATTGCCCCCAGTGTGTCCAGCAATCTGCCCCAGTGTGTCCAGCATTGCCCCCAGTGTGTCCAGCAATCTGTCCCAGTGTGTCCAGCAATCTGCCCCAGTGTGTCCAGCAATCTGCCACAGTGTGTCCAGCAATCTGCCACAGTGTGTCCAGCATTGCCCCCAGACAGTGTGTCCAGCAATCTGCCCCAGGTGTCCAGCAATCTGCCCCAGTGTGTCCAGCATTGCCCCCAGACAGTGTGTCCAGCAATCTGCCCCAGTGTGTCCAGCAATCTGCCTCAGTTTGTCCAGCATTGCCCCCAGACAGTGTGTCCAGCAATCTGCCCCAGTGTGTCCACCATTGCCCCAGTGTGTCCAGCATATTACCCCCAGTGTGTCCAGCAATCTGCCCCAGTATGTCCAGCATATTGCCCTAGTGTGTCCAGCATTGCCCCCAGACAGTGTGTCCAGCAATCTGCCCCAGTATGTCCAGCATATTGCCCCACAGTGTCCAGCATTGCCCCCATACAGTGTGTCCAGCAATCTGCCCCAGTATGTCCAGCATATTGCCCCAGTGTGTCCAGCATTTCCCCCAGTGTGTCCAGCAATCTGCCCCAGTGTGTCCAGCATTGCCCCCAGTGTGACCAGCAATCTGCCCCAGTATGTCCAGCAATCTACCCCAGTGTGTCCAGCATTGCCCCCAGACAGTGTGTCCAGCAATCTGCCCCAGTGTGTAAGCAATCTGCCCCAGTATGTCCAGCATATTGCCCAGTGTGTCCAGCATTGCCCCCAGACAGTGTGTCCAGCAATCTGCCCCAGTGTGTCCAGCATTGCCCCCAGACAGGGTGTCCAGCAATCTGCCCCAGTGTGTCCAGCAATCTGCCCCAGTGTGTCCAGCATTGCCCCTAGTGTGTCCAGCAATCTGCCGCAGTATGTCCAGCATATTGCCCCAGTGTGTCCAGCATTGCCCCCAGACAGTGTGTCCAGCAATCTGCCCCAGTGTGTCCAGCATTGCCCCCAGACAGTGTGTCCAGCAATCTGCTCCAGTGTGTCCAGCAATCTGCCCCAGTGTGTCCAGCATTGCCCCCAGACAGTGTGTCCAGCAATCTGCCCCAGTGTGTCCAGCATTGCCCCCAGACAGTGTGTCCAGCAATCTGCCCCAGTGTGTAAGCAATCTGCCCCAGTATGTCCAGCATATTGCCCCAGTGTGTCCAGCATTGACTTACCAGTGATGTCTCTAGGTGAAGTCCTTCATCTTTCATCCAGCACAGACCACTATCTTTTCTTCCAGCCTGGGCTCGTTTCTTCAGGAAATAACACAGTTATCTCAAGGTCCGCTTGCAGAACGCATTACTTAATTTTTCCCAACTTCTACATTACATCACATGAAGAAAAAAAGGCGATATAGTGTCATTCTCCACTCTGCACAGTAGCAGGACCGCCCCCCCATTTAAAACAGTATACTAAAAAAATAAAATAAATACATCACTGCAGTAATAATATCCCTTAATTAGCCCCTATGGTAATAATATTCCCCATCCTGGCCCCGTGTATCTCATTCCTGGCTCCTGCAATATGTTCTCGCATCCTGCCCTCATGAGTATCCATTCTACCCCATCCTGCCACATCTGTCTCCATCGTATCCATCCTGCCCCATGATCCAATCCTGCCCCATGTCTTTCATTCTGCCCTGTGTCTCCAATCATGCCCCGTATCTACATTCTGCCCATGCCTCCAGTCCCGCCCCCAGTGTGTCCAGCAATCTGCCCCAGTGTGTCCAGCATTGCCCCCAGACAGTGTGTCCAGCATATTGCCCCAGTGTGTCCAGCATTGCCCCCAGACAGTGTGTCCAGCAATCTGCCCCAGTGTGTCCAGCATTGCCCCCAGTGTGTCCAGCAATCTGTCCCAGTGTGTCCAGCAATCTGCCCCAGTGTGTCCAGCAATCTGCCACAGTGTGTCCAGCAATCTGCCACAGTGTGTCCAGCATTGCCCCCAGACAGTGTGTCCAGCAATCTGCCCCAGGTGTCCAGCAATCTGCACCAGTGTGTCCAGCATTGCCCCCAGACAGTGTGTCCAGCAATCTGCCCCAGTGTGTCCAGCAATCTGCCTCAGTTTGTCCAGCATTGCCCCCAGACAGTGTGTCCAGCAATCTGCCCCAGTGTGTCCACCATTGCCCCAGTGTGTCCAGCATATTACCCCCAGTGTGTCCAGCAATCTGCCCCAGTATGTCCAGCATATTGCCCTAGTGTGTCCAGCATTGCCCCCAGACAGTGTGTCCAGCAATCTGCCCCAGTATGTCCAGCATATTGCCCCACAGTGTCCAGCATTGCCCCCATACAGTGTGTCCAGCAATCTGCCCCAGTATGTCCAGCATATTGCCCCAGTGTGTCCAGCATTTCCCCCAGTGTGTCCAGCAATCTGCCCCAGTGTGTCCAGCATTGCCCCCAGTGTGACCAGCAATCTGCCCCAGTATGTCCAGCAATCTACCCCAGTGTGTCCAGCATTGCTCCCAGACAGTGTGTCCAGCAATCTGCCCCAGTGTGTAAGCAATCTGCCCCAGTATGTCCAGCATATTGCCCAGTGTGTCCAGCATTGCCCCCAGACAGTGTGTCCAGCAATCTGCCCCAGTGTGTCCAGCATTGCCCCCAGACAGGGTGTCCAGCAATCTGCCCCAGTGTGTCCAGCAATCTGCCCCAGTGTGTCCAGCATTGCCCCTAGTGTGTCCAGCAATCTGCCGCAGTATGTCCAGCATATTGCCCCAGTGTGTCCAGCATTGCCCCCAGACAGTGTGTCCAGCAATCTGCCCCAGTGTGTCCAGCATTGCCCCCAGACAGTGTGTCCAGCAATCTGCTCCAGTGTGTCCAGCAATCTGCCCCAGTGTGTCCAGCATTGCCCCCAGACAGTGTGTCCAGCAATCTGCCCCAGTGTGTCCAGCATTGCCCCCAGACAGTGTGTCCAGCAATCTGCCCCAGTGTGTAAGCAATCTGCCCCAGTATGTCCAGCATATTGCCCCAGTGTGTCCAGCATTGCCCCCAGACAGTGTGTCCAGCAATCTGCCCCAGTGTGTCCAGCATTTCCCCCAGACAGTGTGTCCAGCAATCTGCCCCAGTGTGTCCAGCAATCTGCCCCAGTGTGTCCAGCAATCTACCCCAGTGTGTCCAGCAATCTACCCCAGTGTGTCCAGCATTGCCCCCAGACAGTGTGTCCAGCAATCTGCCCCAGTGTGTAAGCAATCTGCCCCAGTATGTCCAGCATATTGCCCCAGTGTGTCCAGCATTGCCCCCAGACAGTGTGTCCAGCAATCTGCCCCAGTGTGTCCAGCATTTCCCCCAGACAGTGTGTCCAGCAATCTGCCCCAGTGTGTCCAGCAATCTGCCCCAGTGTGTCCAGCATTGCCCCCAGACAGTGTGTCCAGCAATCTGCCCCAGTGTGTCCAGCATTTCCCCCAGACAGTGTGTCCAGCAATCTGCCCCAGTGTGTCCAGCAATCTGCCCCAGTGTGTCCAGCATTGCCCCCAGACAGTGTGTCCAGCAATCTGCCCCAGTGTGTCCAGCATCGCCCCCAGACAGTGTGTCCAGCAATCTGCCCCAGTGTGTAAGCAATCTGCCCCAGTGTGTCCAGCATATTACCCCCAGTGTTTCCAGCAATCTGCCCCATTATGTCCAGCATATTGCCCCAGTGTGTCCAGCATTTCCCCCAGTGTGCCCAGCAATCTGCCCCAGTGTGTCCAGCATTGCCCCCAGACAGTGTGTCCAGCAATCTGCCCCAGTGTGTCCAGCAATCTGCCCCAGTGTGTCCAGCATGGCCCCCAGACAGTGTGTCCAGCAATCTGCCCCAGTGTGTCCAGCAATCTGCCCCAGTGTGTCCAGCATTGCCCCCAGACAGTGTGTCCAGCAATCTGCCCCAGTGTGTCCAGCATCGCCCCCAGACAGTGTGTCCAGCAATCTGCCCCAGTGTGTCCAGCATATTACCCCCAGTGTTTCCAGCAATCTGCCCCATTATGTCCAGCATATTGCCCCAGTGTGTCCAGCATTGCCCCCAGACAGTGTGTCCAGCAATCTGCCCCAGTGTGTCCAGCAATCTGCCCCAGTGTGTTCAGCATGGCCCCCAGACAGTGTGTCCAGCAATCTGCCCCAGTGTGTCCAGCAATCTGCCCCAGTGTGTCCAGCATTGCCCCCAGACAGTGTGTCCAGCAATCTGCCCCAGTGTGTCCAGCATCGCCCCCAGACAGTGTGTCCAGCAATCTGCCCCAGTGTGTAAGCAATCTGCCCCAGTGTGTCCAGCATATTGCCCCAGTGTGTCCAGCATTTCCCCCAGTGTGCCCAGCAATCTGCCCCAGTGTGTCCAGCATTGCCCCTAGACAGTGTGTCCAGCAATCTGCCCCAGTGTGTCCAGCAATCTGCCCCAGTGTGTCCAGCATGGCCCCCAGACAGTGTGTCCAGCAATCTGCCCCAGTGTGTCCAGCAATCTGCCCCAGTGTGTCCAGCATTGCCCCCAGACAGTGTGTCCAGCAATTTGCCCCAGTGTGTCCAGCATGGCCCCCAGACAGTGTGTCCAGCAATCTGCCCCTGTATGTCCAGCTGGAGCACCCCCACACACAGGGCCACAGGTTACTCGGTACCGGTCCTCTCTGTCTCAGTTCTGGGGTTGTCACGGTGGCGGGACTCAGTCTGTGACCCTGCTAAGGGGCGTCCAATGAAAGGGTTGATGATAGTTTGTCAAGGGTTCGTGACGCCACCTGTGGTGTTCAGTCAGGGTGACCGATGCTGCTTCGGGGTCCGCTGTGGTGATGGAATGGCAGCTAGATGGTATACCTTTCCACAGGTGAAGTGTATCCCCAGGGCTTCCCAGTAGTGTAGGTGGCGATGGTGTGAGGCGCAGTTAATAACGAGGACACAGGGTTGCAGTCTCTTTACCTCTTTACTGGTGACTTCAGGATCCTCAATCCAGAGCACTGTTAACAGGGCTGTCTGAGACCGGCCGGTCCGAAGGCACCTCCAGAGTTCCCTTTGCAAGTGGAAATCAGTGCCTACCAACTAGCGCCTGTGTGTTGCAGTCCTTCCCTGCTGAGCATTGGGGATAGTCCTCACAACTGTCGTTTCTATTCTGATGTTCTGCTTCGTTCCCCAGTTTGTTATGGCTAGGACGCACCTGTTTGACGGGAAGGCTCGGAGCTATTCTGGGACCCTAGAGACGCCCCTCTCCACGTTTGCCCCCTATGTCTTCTTAGGTGTTGTATGTTAGACAGCCAACCTATAATCAACTGTCCTGCCTCTGTTTGAAGTAATGCTTGGAGTCAGTTACTTCCTCGGCGTTCTGGCCACTGGCTACGTGCCTCAGTAAGATGTTGCCGATCTCGGGGCACGACTCCTACTGGTTCTCCTTTGTGCTTTGATCTCGTTTCTCACTTCTCCACAATATACTTCGCTTCGTGTCCTTTCTTTAGATACCGCCGCAAGGTAGTGCAGGCGCGGTTCTGTAACGATCTGTCCTTGTCGCTAAGTCACTGCCAGGTTCCCACGCCTGACAGGGACCCCTCTGAATCTTCCCCGCAACACCCCCTGCCACGGGATGTTGCCTGGACAAAACCCAGCCAGCTTCTGACTAACTTCCTATCCAGCCCCCAGTTTTACCAAAGTGTGAGGAGTGGCCTAATAAATAGAACCTTTTGCTCCTCCTGGTGGCTGGAGTGTGAAATGTAGTGTGTGACTGTGATACCTGGTCAGGTGAACTCCTTTAGTGCCATCAGATGTACTATCACTCCCCTTAGTGGCAGAGCGACATTACTGCAACGACCAGGTCTCTGGGGCGCTGCACAGCATATTGCCCCAGTGTGTCCAGCAATCTGCCCCAGTGCGTCCAGCATTGCCCCCACACAATATGTCCAGCAATCTGCCCCAGTGTGTCCAGCAATCTGCCCCAGTGTGTCCAGCATTGCCCCCAGACAGTGTGTCCAGCAATCTGCCCCAGTGTGTCCAGCATATTACCCCCAGTGTGTCCAGCAATCTGCCCCAGTGTGTCCAGCCTTGCCCCCAGACAATATGTCCAGCAATCTGCCCCAGTGTGTCCAGCAATCTGCCCCAGTGTGTCCAGCATTGCCTCCAGACAGTGTGTCCAGCAATCTGCCCCAGTGTGTCCAGCATATTACCCCCAGTGTGTCTAGCAATCTGCCCCAGTGTGTCCAGCAATCTGCCCCAGTGTGTCCAGCATATTACCCCCAGTGTGTCCAGTAATCTGCCCCAGTATGTCCAGCATATTGCCCCAGTGTGTCTAGCATTGCCCCCAGACAGTGTGTCCAGCAATCTTCCCCAGTATGTCCAGCATATTGCCCCAGTGTGTCCAGCATTGCCCCCAGACAGTGTGTCCAGCAATCTGCCCCAGTATGTCCAGCATATTGCCCCAGTGTGTCCAGCATTGCCCCCAGACAGTGTGTCCAGCAATCTGCCCCAGTTTGTCCAGCATTGCCCCCAGTGTGTCCAGCAATCTGCCTCAGTATGTCCAGCATATTGCCCCAGTGTGTCCAGCATTGCCCCCAGACAGTGTGTCCAGCAATCTGCCCCAGTGTGTCCAGCATATTACCCCAGTGTGTCCAGCAATCTGCCCCAGTATGTCTAGCATATTGCCCCAGTGTGTCCAGCATTGCCCCCAGACAGTGTGTCCAGTAATCTGCCCCAGTGTGTCCAGCATATTACCACCAGTGTGTCCAGCAATCTGCCCCAGTATGTCCAGCATTGCCCCCAGTGTGTCCAGCAATCTGCCCCAGTGTGTCAAGCAATCTGCCCCAGTGTGTCCAGCAATCTGCCCCAGTGTGTCCAGCAATCTGCCTCAGTGTGTCCAGCAATCATCTGCCCCAGTGTGTCCTCCAGCATATTGCCCCCAGTCAGTGTCCAGCATTCTGGCCCGCCCGGATTGCCGTTAGCAAAAACAACAAAAAAAAAAACAAAAACGAGTTCTCCTCACTTGACCAGCGCTCCAGGTGGCGAGCTCCCTCCAGCAGCGCGCACTCGCCAGCGACTGACAATGATGTCAGACGCCGGCGACGTGTGCGCTGCGCCTGCGGCCGACTTCAGCTGCCAGCCTCCAATTGGCTGGCGGCTGTTGTTAACTATTGACGTGCGGGCGCGCACTAATTGTCTGCAGCCCTGTCGATGTGAAGTCAGCGCTGCAGACAATAACAGATACCATGGTTGGCACCAGAGATTCAGCCCTGGAGCAGAGGAGAGTGTGTAAAGTACAGGGGAACAGAGATTTCACTTCCTGAATATCCTTCATAAAAAAACGGCGCATTTCGAATCAGGACTAAGAACGTTGTAACTTTTGAAACGTGTTGGGTCTTATAGAAAGTGTTCAGTTCAACTTTTTGCAAAGTTTGTAAATGTTTTCATTTTTTTAATGGATTAAATTAAAAAATTATATTCTGGAAGCTGGATCCCTTACTGTTCTTGGACTTGTTTACTTTTTTTTAATACTACAAAAATTGAGGTGTGTTGAATTTTTGAAATCTTGCAAATTATACTGTATGTGTTTTATTTTCAGGATTTCCCCGTACACTTTAATGAGATGCCGAATATTTGCATATAAAAAATTCATATGGTTTTTTTATTACATTTCAGCAGCAAAAATATGGATGTAATCCACATGCACACATAACATTATCAATATAGCATTATCAAAGCTCACAGCAAACAGGAAGTTTACAAAACAGTAATTTTAATTAAAAAATTATATTCAAAAAGAAGCAAGAGCAAAACTGAAAAAAAATGCAAAAAAAAAAAACATGTAAAAAACACTCAAAAGGCAACGAAGAAACACAAATAACCTAATCTGGCAAGTTGAAGAATGAAATTTTGCAGGAAATCTACAGCGTCAAAATCTCACCAAATACTCATCGTAGAGACTTAGCCTTAGAGGGTAATTTCGCTGATTGTGAGACGGGAGATGAGAGACAAGTCTGCTGCCAATGGGAGAGAATTTGTGGTCTAAATTATGAGATTGTCCAGCTAAGAAAAAAGTACACACAAATTCCAAAACAAAACATTTTGATAAGGTATCTTGAAGAATACTAAGGAATATAGAGGTGTCCTTTGTCCATGATCCTCGTGGTCAGTGTGGTTGCAGAGAACATGTCTCTTGCCTCCGGACGGCTGTTATACCCTGCAGTAACTGACAATCCACGATATGAATAAGTGCTGTATTGTAAGCGGAAGCCAGGGCCGTAGTCATGGCCACATAGGTATCTGCTTTAGCATACCCTGACAACCCGCATCACATATATACAGTCCCACTGTCTCACTTGCCTGATTCTCAGAGGCCTCTCTTAGATGCAGGGACACTTCTTCACATAAAGGAACAGAGTCCAATTCCAACTTAAAACGTAGAGCTTTACTTGTTTCCAGTCGCAGCACGTCTACATCAGTTACAGCATCAACACAGAGTTCTTCACAGTTCACATCCTTCCCTTTCCCTGTGCTCTTCCCTATGTCCTTTAGGTTATAGGTTATACCCGGTTTGTCCTGTCTCGACCGCTAGTGCAGAGTCCTCCCTGTTCAGCTTTACCACGTTCAGGATTCCCTTGTCTGTTTCGCCCCAGACATAAGGGCATCTGCCCAAGTAGAAAGCTGCCACATTTTGGAGTGACCTGCTTTTCTGTTCTGCGGTGACTTCTGATATCACCTCAGCTCTCACTTCTGCTGTTTCTGCTGCTCTCACTTCTGCTGTCCTGGATGACTGGGCTTTACACTTAATGGTATGTGGCCCACTGCTTAGCTGGGGGGCCCCCAGGCCCAGCTGAGCTGCCTGGGCTCCTTAGCCTGACTGACCCACAACCAGGAAATCCTCCTGTCTTACCCACAGTTGGCCCCTCCTAAGATAACTGTTACTGTTCCTGAGTTCCTATCTCTAATCTCAGTGTGCTATAATGCCCCCTGTTGTGAATTCTGTGGCTGAATTCACTCCTGTGGTCACAAGTGGTACTGCAGCTTCTGGGCTTCCTCCCTCAGGTGTTCTGGTGAGCTCGTTGGCTGCCTTGTTATTTAACTCCACCTGATTCTGTCTTCCTTGCTCCTTGTCAATGTTCCAGTGTTGGATCTGAGCTTCTGGATCTTTCCTGTGGCCTGCTGCCCTGCTTAGTTAAGTGCTTCTTTGCTTTTGTTGCTGTTTTTTCTGTCCAGCTTGTCTATTCGTTTTTGCTGGAAGCTCTGAGACGCAAAGGGTGTACCGCCGTGCCGTTAGTTCGGCACGGTGGGTCTTTTTGCCCCCTTTGCGTGGTTTTTTGCTTTAGGGTTTTTTGTAGACTGCAAAGTTCTCTTTGCCATCCTCGCTCTATCTAGAATATCGGGCCTCACTTTGCTGAATCTATTTCATCCCTACGTTTTGTCTTTTCATCTTGCTAACAGTCATTATATGTGGGGGGCTGCCTTTTCCTTTGGGGTATTTCTCTGAGGCAAGTCAGGCTTGTATTTCTATCATCAGGCTAGTCAGTTCCTCAGGCTGTGCCGAGTTGCATAGGTAGTGTCAGGCGCAATCCACAGCTGCCTTTAGTTGTGTTTAGGATAGGTTCAGGTATTGCGGTCTACAGAGATTCCACGTCTCAGAGCTCGTTCTATTGTTTTTGGGTTTTTGTCAGATCACTGTATGTGCTCTGATTACTGGCACACTGTGTTACTGGATTGCCTTCATAACAGTACAAGGAGCCAAAACTAATGATTCTCAATAGAGGGAAAAAAGAAGTTCTGACATCATTTTTTTTTCTCAGCTCTGTGTTCAGTCTTTTTTTTTCCCCTAGACATTAGGGTGCTTCAGGACACAGCTGTGGACATGGATATTCAGGCTCTGTGCTCTTCAATGGATAATCTCGTTATAAATGTACAAAAGATTCAAGATACAATTGATCAGAAATCTATGCTAGAACCAAGAATTCCTATTCCTGATTTGTTTTTTGGTGATAGAACTAAGTTTCTGAGCTTCAAAAATAATTATAAGCTATTTCTGGCCTTGAAACCTCATTCTTCTGGTAATTCAGTTCAACAGGTTTTGATTATTATTTCTTTTTTGCGCGGCGACCCTCAGGACTGGGCATTTTCTCTTGCGCCAGGAGACCCTGCATTGAGTGGTGTCGATGCGTTTTTCCTGGTGCTCGGATTGCTGTACGATGAGCCTAATTCAGTGGATCAGGCTGAGAAAAATTTGCTGGCTTTGTGCCAGGGTCAGGATGATATAGAAGTATATTGTCAGAAATTTAGGAAGTTATCAGTACTCACTCTGTGGAATGAATCTGCGCTGGCAGCTTTGTTCAGAAAGGGTCTCTCTGAGGCTCTTAAGGATGTCATGGTGGGTTTTCCTATGACTGCTGGTTTGAATGAGTCTATGTCTTTGGCCATTCAGATCGGTCGTCGCTTGCGCGAGCGTAAATCTGTGCACCATCTGGCGGTATTGTCTGAGATTAAACCTGAGCCTATGCAGTGCGATAGGACTATGACCAGAGTTGAACGGCAAGAACACAGACGTCTGAATGGTCTGTGTTTCTACTGTGGTGATTCCACTTATGCTATTTCTGATTGTCCTAAGCGCACTAAGCGGTTCGATAGGTCTGCCGTCATTGGTACTGTACAATCCAAATTCCTTCTGTCCATTACCTTGATATGCTCTTTGTCATCGTATTCTGTCATGGCGTTTGTGGATTCAGGCGCTGCCCTGAATCTGATGGATTTGGATTATGCTAAACGTTGTGGGTTTTTCTTGGAGCCTTTGCGGTGTCCTATTCCGTTGAGAGGAATTGATGCTACACCTTTGGCCAAGAATAAACCTTAGTACTGGGCCCAGCTGACCATGTGCATGGCTCCTGCACATCAGGAAGTTATTCGCTTTCTGGTGCTACATAATCTGCATGATGTGGTCGTGTTGGGGTTGCCATGGCTACAAACCCATAATCCAGTATTGGATTGGAACTCTATGTCGGTATCCAGCTGGGGTTGTCAGGGGGTACATGGTGATGTTCCATTTTTGTCTATTTCGTCATCCACTCCTTCTGAGGTCCCAGAGTTCTTGTCTGATTATCAGGATGTATTTGAAGAGCCCAAGTCCGATGCCCTACCTCCGCATAGGGATTGTGATTGTGCTATCAATTTGATTCCTGGTAGTAAATTCCCTAAAGGTCGTTTATTTAATTTATCCGTGCCTGAACACACCGCTATGCGCAGTTATGTGAAGGAATCCCTGGAGAAGGGACATATTCGCCCATCGTCATCACCACTGGGAGCAGGGTTCTTTTTTGTAGCCAAGAAGGATGGTTCGCTGAGACCGTGTATTGATTACCGCTTTCTTAATAAGATCACTGTTAAGTTTCAGTATCCCTTGCCATTGTTATCTGACTTGTTTGCTCGGATTAAGGGGGCTAGTTGGTTCACTAAGATAGATCTTCGTGGTGCGTATATCTGGTGAGAATCAGGCAAGGAGATGAATGGAAAACGGCATTTAATACGCCTGAGGGTCATTTTGAGTATCTAGTGATGCCGTTCGGACTTGCCAATGCTCCATCTGTTTTTCAGTCTTTTATGCATGACATCTTCCGTGAGTATCTGGATAAATTCCTGATTGTTTACTTGGATGACATTTTGATCTTCTCAGATGATTGGGAGTCTCATGTGAAGCAGGTCAGAATGGTTTTCCAGGTCCTGCGTGCTAATTCTTTGTTCGTGAAGGGATCTAAGTGTCTCTTCGGTGTGCAGAAAGTTTCATTTTTGGGGTTCATCTTTTCCCCTTCTACTATCGAGATGGATCCGGTTAAGGTCCAAGCCATCCAGGATTGGACTCAGCCGACATCTCTGAAAAGTCTGCAAAAGTTCCTGGGCTTTGCTAATTTTTATCGTCGCTTCATCTGTAATTTTTCTAGCATTGCCAAGCCATTGACCGATTTGACCAGGAAGGGTGCTGATTTGGTTAATTGGTCTTCTGCTGCTGTGGAAGCTTTTCAGGAATTGAAGCGTCGTTTTTGTTCTGCCCCTGTGTTGTGTCAACCAGATGTTTCTCTTCCGTTCCAGGTCGAGGTTGATGCTTCTGAGATTGGAGCAGGGGCGGTTTTGTCACAGAGAGGTTCTGGTTGCTCAGTGTTGAAACCATGTGCGTTCTTTTCCAGGAAGTTTTCTGCTGCTGAGCGTAATTATGATGTGGGCAACCGAGAGTTGCTGGCCATGAAGTGGGCATTCGAGGAGTGGCGTCATTGGCTTGAAGGAGCTAAGCATCGCGTGGTGGTATTGACTGATCATAAGAACCTTACTTATCTCGAGTCTGCTAAGCGCTTGAATCCTAGACAGGCCCGTTGGTCGTTATTTTTTGCTCGCTTCGATTTTGTGATTTCGTACCTTCCGGGCTCTAAAAATGTGAAGGCGGATGCTCTGTCTAGGAGTTTTGTGCCCGACTGTCCGGGTTTATCTGAGCCGGCGAGTATCCTCAAGGAAGGAGTCATTGTGTCTGCCATCTCCCCTGATTTGCGGCGAGTGTTGCAAAAATTTCAGGCTAATAAACCTGATCGTTGTCCGGCCGAGAAACTGTTCGTCCCTGATAGGTGGACTAATAAAGTTATCTCTGAACTTCATTGTTCGGTGTTGGCTGGTCATCCAGGAATTGTTGGTACCAGAGAGTTAGTGGCTAGATCCTTCTGGTGGCCATCTCTGTCACGGGATGTACGTACTTTTGTGCAGTCCTGTGGGATTTGTGCTAGGGCTAAGCCCTGCTGTTCACGTGCCAGTGGGTTGCTTTTGCCCTTGCCGGTCCCGAAGAGGCCTTGGACACATATTTTGATGGATTTCATTTCTGACCTTCCCGTTTCTCAAAAGATGTCAGTCATTTGGGTGGTCTGTGATCGCTTTTCTAAAATGGTCCATCTGGTGCCCTTGGTTAAATTGCCTTCCTCCTCTGATTTGGTGCCTTTGTTCTTCCAGCATGTGGTTCATTTGCATGGCATTCCTGAGAATATTGTTTCTGACAGAGGTTCCCAGTTTGTTTCAAGGTTCTGGCGAGCCTTTTGTGGTAGGATGGGCATTGACCTATCTTTTTCCTCGGCTTTCCATCCTCAGACTAATGGCCAGACCGAACGAACCAATCAGACCTTGGAAACATATCTGAGATGTTTTGTTTCTGCAGACCAGGATGATTGGGTGTCCTTTTTGCCGTTGGCTGAGTTCGCCCTTAATAATCGGGCCAGCTCGGCTACCTTGGTCTCTCCATTTTTCTGCAATTCTGGGTTCCATCCTCGTTTCTCTTCAGGACAGGTTGAGTCTTCGGACTGTCCTGGTGTGGATTCTGTGGTGGACAGGTTGCAGCAGATCTGGACTCAGGTAGTGGACAATTTGACCTTGTCCCAGGAGAAGGCTCAACTTTTCGCTAATCGCAGACGCCGTGTGGGTCCCCGACTTCGTGTTGGGGATCTGGTTTGGTTATCTTCTCGTCATATTCCTATGAAGGTTTCCTCTCCTAAATTTAAACCTCGTTTTATTGGTCCATATAGGATTTCTGAGATTCTCAATCCTGTGTCCTTTTGTCTGACCCTCCCGGACTCCTTTTCCATACATAATGTATTCCATAGGTCGTTGTTGCGGAGATACGTGGCACCTATGGTTCCATCTGTTGAGCCTCCTGCCCCTGTTTTGGTGGAGGGGGAATTGGAGTATATTGTGGAGAAAATTTTGGATTCTCGTGTCTCTAGACGGAAACTCCAGTATCTGGTTAAATGGAAGGGTTATGCTCAGGAAGATAATTCCTGGGTTTTTGCCTCTGATGTCCATGCTCCAGATCTTGTTCGTGCCTTTCATGTGGCTCATCCTGGTCGGCCTGGGGGCTCTGGTGAGGGTTCGGTGACCCCTCCTCAAGGGGGGGGTACTGTTGTGAATTCTGTGGCTGAATTCACTCCTGTGGTCACAAGTGGTACTGCAGCTTCTGGGCTTCCTCCCTCAGGTGTTCTGGTGAGCTCGTTGGCTGCCTTGTTATTTAACTCCACCTGATTCTGTCTTCCTTGCTCCTTGTCAATGTTCCAGTGTTGGATCTGAGCTTCTGGATCTTTCCTGTGGCCTGCTGCCCTGCTTAGTTAAGTGCTTCTTTGCTTTTGTTGCTGTTTTTTCTGTCCAGCTTGTCTATTCGTTTTTGCTGGAAGCTCTGAGACGCAAAGGGTGTACCGCCGTGCCGTTAGTTCGGCACGGTGGGTCTTTTTGCCCCCTTTGCGTGGTTTTTTGCTTTAGGGTTTTTTGTAGACTGCAAAGTTCTCTTTGCTATCCTCGCTCTATCTAGAATATCGGGCCTCACTTTGCTGAATCTATTTCATCCATACGTTTTGTCTTTTCATCTTGCTAACAGTCATTATATGTGGGGGGCTGCCTTTTCCTTTGGGGTATTTCTCTGAGGCAAGTCAGGCTTGTATTTCTATCTTCAGGCTAGTCAGTTCCTCAGGCTGTGCCGAGTTGCATAGGTAGTGTCAGGCGCAATCCACAGCTGCCTTTAGTTGTGTTTAGGATAGGTTCAGGTATTGCGGTCTACAGAGATTCCACGTCTCAGAGCTCGTTCTATTGTTTTTGGGTTTTTGTCAGATCACTGTATGTGCTCTGATTACTGGCACACTGTGTTACTGGATTTCCTTCCCCCCCCCCCCCCCCCCTCTAGTGGCTAACCCAGACTCTTAGAGCTGCTAAAAATGTACAGAAACTGGCCAATGCCCCATCACCATTTTTTTTAACCAAAATTTAGAAAATTTAAGGGAAGCGACAGTTTAATAAAGAGACACAAGTCTCCTTTAGGAGCCTGTAAAAGCCAGCAATGGTCGTTGTCCAGCACCGGACAATGTAAAGTGCTAACAAATATATATGTCCTATCTATATAACAATTTGCAAACAGACATATATGCTGACAAGGGACAACTGAACAATGGACTGGACGTGGTTGCTGACAGTACTGTCTGTGCAACTGCAGCTTGTGGGCAAGAGGCATCAGCGCCTCCTTCCTGGACAGCAAATTAGGAAGGGTGTAAGGCTATGTGCACACGTTCAGGTTTTTTCGCATTTTTTTCGCATTTTTTTCACGGTAAAAACGCTATTTAAACTCATTAAAAACGCATACATTATGCATTCTATCATTTAGAATGCATTCTGCATGTTATGTGCACATGGATGCGTTTTTTTTCGCGAAAAAAAACGCATCGCGGTAAAAAAATGAGCATGTTCATTATTTTAGCGGATTTTCTGCGTTTTTCCTGCAATTCTTTGCATTTTGGAAAAAACGCACAAAAAACGCACCAAAAAGGCGTAAAAACGCGTCAAAATCGCATGCGGATTTCTGGCAGAAATGTCTGGTTTTTGTCAGGAAAATTTCTGCAAGAAATCCTGACGTGTGCACATACCCTAACACAGGGGAATTGAATTACTCCATGTATTTAAATCAGGTACATAAATCTCCCATCTGGAGTTACTTTATTGATGCAAGAAATGCAATTTGTAACACAGTAACAGACCTACATAGCGTCCTGATGGCACCGAAAAATGCTATGTTGACAGCATGGAATCTCATTTATTCAGGAAACTTTATTGAAAGTTTTTTCCTCTTACAACAGTATACTGCAATCATCATATTGTAGATCACTGTGTACTTACAATTGCTCATTTTGCTTTTCTACCGAGCTAATTCTTCTCTGTTCCATTAGCTCTATATAATGTGATGTAGAATTGTAGTTCTAATGATGACTCATGCAGGGAAGAGAGGCTTACTATTTCTACATAGAGCTTAGAAGGATTCAGCTAGTCTGTTTTTACTCACGTGATGTCATAGATCTAATAGAGAAGAAAATAATTAACTGGGAAGAAGCGAAAAATGAAGGGCAGAAGGGAAAAATTAGCAATTGTAAGTGCACAGTGCCGTATAATATGATGATTGCAATATATTAAGAGGAGTGCGTTTTAAAATATAGTTTCCTTCCAATGTATACCTTTCCCTCTCACCCCACCCCCTCCTTCCCCCCTTAGTTCATATGATCCCTATTTTTTGTACTACTGTTCTCCTTGGGTCTTCACTTTTTCTAGGAACCAAGTCATATGTGATATAACTATTACTGATTCTATTATCTCTGTACTGACTGTATGAGTTGTATCGGTTTAAAACTTAATAAAAATGTATTGGTTAAAAAAAAAAATTTAGTTTCCTTCAGTTGATGCATTTTGTGATGCCATCGGATATTATAGCTTTTCTTCTAGAGTTTATTTAGGTGTCTGGTTCATGTAGGAAACTGGGCTCATATGATGTGTTTCTCTTCAAGAACTGCAATGAGAAATCATATCTATCCCCTTATATGGATACGTTTTGGTCAATGATTTTTAAACAATTTTTGTCATTTTTTTTGGTCACAATGTACATTTTTACCATAAGTGTGGTTTTTGTTTGAAAGGATTGAAAAAAGATCAACATTTTCAAACTTCTACCTACTTGACAGTGAAAAGTGGACACCATTATGATGCCACACGTATAGCGTCAATTTATCTATAAAAAAGCTGGACACGTGAGCATGCCCATAGACTATAATGAGTACTTGTTTATAATGGACGGAACACTATGAGAATATTGGATGAGTGAAAATGATCTAATATTTCTTTACTCTATCTTATACTCATCATCAATTACAGGCTGTTAATAGCCAACAGGTGCATTCACAATTTTACAGAATAAATAGCAGTAATCTGCCAGCAGTAATTTCTGACTCAGTGCCTTGATGTTTAGATTATTGATACTTAGAATAGGCCAGTATTATCAGTGCAAGCGCCCTCTAATAAATGTAGTTCCAGTGTGAAGTGTTTGACATCACCAAATAGTGTTATTTACTACTGAACCATGGGACTCATTAGTCAGTTAGAACTTGGGTCCAATGGAGCATCTTCCGGTATTCTAACAGGCCTGTCCAGGTACGGACTGGGGCTGAAATTCAGCCCTGGCATTTGAAATCACACAGGCCCATGCTGTCCCCATCCCCAAAAACCAGATGGGATGTATTACTAATATTACCCTGCGTGGAGTAAAGCAAGATTTACTACAAGACCAATATTTCTAAGGATACCTCCATCACAACTCTTAACAGTATGGGAGTCTTGAGAACACTGATTCTGTGAACAACATAGCAGACAAGGCAGCCCATGACCAGACGGGCCCTTTTGGCATTTGCCAGAATTGCCAGATGGCCAGTCCAGCCCTGGGCCTGTCTAACTTTTTTTACATCCTATTTAATTCATATAAGTTGACCCCAATATTTGTGAGGGGTCTCTAATAGTGCAGACCATTCCCTTTCTGCAGATCTAGGTCTTAGGAACCAGTTGACCAACGTAATATCGCAATATAGGTTTAGTCAAAATTGATATATTAAATTCTTAAACCGTGTAAAACATTATAAAACATTATAAAGCATCCTTGTTGGACCCTAGCATTAGCTACTTAAAGAACCCATTACCAAATAATCTTAGTAGTGCAAATTTTGTAGGTAGAGTTTAGGACGAGTTCATAAGAAATATTGTGTGTAGGCTACAGGTGAACAAAATATAGTATTTTAAATGGAATAAAAATTGTATACCGTAAACTACAAAAAAAAAATTCACATAAAAATAGCGTCAATCAAGTCTTACATCTTAGTTGAAAATCAGGCTTCTGTTGTTTTTTTTTTTACCTTGTCTGTAGAAGGAGGTGGTAGGATTTAGAGATTGTTATTACGGAGGATTTCATAAAATTAGCGTTCCAATTGAATGTTGAGCAGAGAGGATTTGTCACAATTTGGCTTTTATCTTTCCTTAATTTGACATCTGCAGAAATAAAATCTGGATTTAGTTTCCTGAAATGATATGTATGTACGGTTTTAATCAAAGCCAATGTCGCTATCAAGGTAAGTGGTCCTTTGGCCGATAGTATCTGGGCAAGAGGCTAACACAGTTTGTTAAAGAAAGTCTGTTTTGATTAAGTGTTACATATAGTGAAACACTCCTTTCCCAACTAAAGGTCATGGCTTTTACAGTCTGTCTTATATAAATGAGGTATCTTTGGGATGGGTTGGTTGAAAGGCAATGGTTGATCCTATTTAGAATCTGTGATAGTGGGCGTATCTCAGATGTCAAGATAACAAGGACATTGGAACCCATATTAATAAGCCCCTTACCCTATCGGAGTACGAGCTAAAATATAACATACGAGCAGCATGCTTTTTATGTTTGGGCCAAAGGTCTGTGTTCTCACTCTTTTGGTACTTTAGTGCCTGAATTAGAAGTCTTTTTAGAAACCACTTATTTTTTAGTCACTGTTACAGCTCAGAATATAATGTTCCTTCCGGAATTCAAACTCAGCAAATTGAATGAATCTTCTTCCAAATTTATCTAGCACTCACCTCCAGGTCGTCCAAAACTATTCATTGTATAAAGGTTCATTCTCGTTCTTGATTATGTAAGAGCCTTGGCAAAGATATTTATAGATGCTCTACTAGGTGTCATATAGACAAGGGCACCATTTGTAAGCAAAAACAGAAAGCCAGATACCTTTTTACAGACTTGCCATTATCATCATCTACGAGGGTTCTCTTGACTTTCCCTCAACAGCAAATATCGGAGTAAAGAAAGATGATGACTGAGCCAAGTTTGCATTTAGTCAACTGCTATCTACAGTGTATGCGTTTCAGAACGTAATAAGGCTGGCTGTCTCATTTGGTATTAGTGCACCTGGCAGTTGCCATTTTACTTGGGTCCGCTGCACCCTGCATTTGTATTGAGGCCCAGTTAGACAGGTAAGCATCTCTGCCTGTTTTTGGGTTTTCGTTAATTTTTTCCTCTTTTTGTGGTTTTTATGTTAGAGTAGGACTGGCAAGTGTAAGGGCCATTGACGCGGGTTGCCAGCTTACGTATTATGGCCATAACATCAACCAATACCTTACATATATTGATATGTTTTTGTGCACTTTATATGTTTTTTTCGGAGTGCAGTTGGGGCCAACTAGTTCTGTAAACTGTGGCCTCTGTTCACACGGTATGCATTATAGTTAGCACTGGGCAGCCCGTCAAAGGGTGTGATTAATAGGCTGAGAACCAGATGCTCTGCATTCCCTGTGTGAACATTGCCACATACAGATTATATTTTTTTGCACTTTTTTTTGCTATGTGCCACATAGCCAATCCCTGATTGAAGGCTGGCTGTCTCATTTGGTATTATTGCACCTGTGCAGTTGCCATTTTACTTGGGTCCGCTGCACACGGTTAATGGATTTGTATTGCGGCCCAGTTAGGCAGGTAAGCATTTTTTCTTGAATTTTTTCATCTTTTTGTGGTTTTTATGACACATTTTCTCCTAAGAGCAAGGCATATTGAGCTTCACTGCCATAAGTAGAAATAGAAATATGTCTGTCTGTTATGGTGCAATTGCACCAGGAGATAAATGGCAAATGAACATTTATAGGAGCACTCATTCCCAATCATCCACCGGTGTAAACAAGTTGGTGATCACCTGTGAGAATATGGACTGTCTTACAGTGGGCTGCTAGGGCCAAAATGGGCCTATCACTCGGGGCAGTGGATTACCTTACCATTCCTCCATGTGTATCCATTCGACAAGCCTGGGACCTCAAGATTGGCTCCGGGGTCATAGGGCATATTGCATCTGTGTGCCTGCAGGGGAAGATGGACATGATTCCTCAGAGGCAGAGGATGATGGGATCTGGGTGCCTTGCTATCGGTAAAGAGGGATCCCTAGAGGTAATAGAGACAACAGGAAAGGGATACTCTGTTGGGAACGAGTGCTAGGGTTGAAGTTATGTCCGGTACCTGAAGAAAAGACTGTAATCTGTTGTATCCTATCCCACATGCTGCACTGTAATGACTGCAAACTGTTCAGTAATAGTTTGACTGTTGTAAAGCACTTGGTGCCCCCTGGATTGTGTGGTGGTTTATGAAGATGGAAGCCTGGAGTCAGCAGAGGCTTATGGCCCACAAGCGAGTGTGTTGCACCCCACACCTAACAGCACACTGGGAATGGGGCACGATTTTCTTGTAGGGTGCCAGAGCGTGCAGGAGCTACAGCTTGTCCATGATGATCCCGCTCGGGCACCTTACACACACAATGTACAATTGGTTCATTTATCGCAGCAAAAAAAAAAATGCCATTAACTGGTCAAAGCAAACTGCCAGCAAATGAGCACTAAACACTTGTGCCTTGTCAATTAGCTCTGGTTAACGGTGCAATGAAATTGGCATGCATAAATGTTACAGCTTGCCCACGACGAATGATGAGTCAATGTTGTGTGGGCCAAGAGGCTATTGTTATAGGTAACCATGAACTTGGATTAACACTAGTTTTGCTGTTCTGACCATAAGGACTGCTCTTGTAAAGCCAACATGCATTACTTGCAAAGAAAATCAATAAAAAAAAGTTTCTTACATTTTCTTTTATAATGTAAATGAACAGTTTTTTACTTGTTTATAATAGTTAAATAGCATTATCGTTAAAAAAAAATTTATGCTTTTTCCCTTGCATTATCTTCATTCAAAATATATGAGGTACATTTGTACCTATGCAGCTTGTTATGGATGCAAAAAGATCTCGACCCCTTATCTCAGAAGCGGGTGGAGATATTTTATTGAAATTAGGCCAATATATTCTGGACCAAAAATGTAGAGATGTCACGAAATTTCAGCCCTCTACGTCTTTTCAAAAAAAAGTTATTGCAATTTTAAAACGGAATAGTTACAATTGTACCTATTCAGCCGGATAAGGGTTAAACAAAAGTATAGGAGGAGGACTCGAGATGTGCCCAAGGGCTATGGACAGACTGTTGTGTTAGCCCAGGGGCCTTGGATCATAATAACTATCCTCTTTATCCTGGGGGCCAGTGAACTTAACATGGACACTATTTACCTCAGGAAAAGAGGTTATTAAGACTCTGTGTTGAAATGTATTGCGGCATTAGATCTGTATGGTTTCCAGATGGTCAGAGACGACCATGTGCAAGGAAGGGAGGACTGTGATGATGTGGACTGTCTTACCCAATCCCTACCCTGAAGACAACCGTTGTGTGCATAAGTGTAATGTGAACATGGCTATGCGTTTTATGCATTTAATGTGTATGTGTATAATCCATATGTATTATTTTATGTTAACGTGTAGAAACCTCATGATAGTGTATAAAGATAAGTGTTTTATAGATAAAAGGAGAGGTACTTCCTGGTCATAGTTGGTTAGGAGATGTGGAAGGTCTAAGCAAGTTCTTTGTGAAGTTCAAGTGCAGTGGGCTGGTAAGGCCAACATGGGGCTATCATTCGGCAGTGGATTACCATACAATTCCTCCATGTGTATCCATTCGTCGAGCCCGGGACCTCAAGATTGGCGCTAGAGTCCTTGGGCACATTACACATGCAGGTCTTAAGGGGAAGATGGACATGGATTCTCAGAAGCGTAAGATGATGGAATCTGGGTGCACTGCCATTGGTGGAGAGGGTTCTCTAGAGGTAGTGGGGACAGCAGGAAAAGGGATACTCTATCGGGAACGAGTGCTAGGGCTGAAGTTATGTCCGGTATCTGAGGGAAAGACTGTAATCTGTTGCACCCTATCCCACATGCTCCACTGTAATGACTGCAAACTGTTCAGTAAACGTTTGATTGTTGAAAAGCACTTGGTGCCCTCTGGATTGTGTGTGGTGGTTCCTGAAGATGGAAGCCTGGAGTCAGCAGAGGTTTATGGTCTACTTGTGATTGTGATGCACCCAACACTGAACAGCACACTGGGAATGGGACACGATTTTCTTATAGGGTGCCAGATCGTACAGGAGATACAGCTCGCCCATGACTATACTGCACAGGCACCTTCCACACCAAATGTACGATTGGTTCATTTATCACAGCAGAAAAAAAAACATTAGCCAGTGTAAACAAACTGCCATCAAGCAAGCACTAAACACTTATGTCTAGTCAATCAGTGCTGGTTAATAATGCAAAGAAATTGGCATGTATAAATGCACCACTAGAGAATGTTCACACGTAGATGAATTACGATCAGCACATCACAGTGGAATTTACTGTGATCCTAAACGTCATCCTCCGTTATTCTTTAGCAGACGCCCAGAAGGGGAGTGGAGGAGTGACATCACACATGTGAGCAGATCCCACCTACTTTTACTGTAGCTGTAATGCGAGCTTGTAGTGCCCTAGGTTTTAATGTCAAATTTCAGCAGCTGCTCTCCCTACTATTTAAAATAAATTGGAAAATATCAAAACTTTTTAAATTATTTGTCATATTTTATACCATTAAACATTTACATATTCAATTAAAACATTAATACTTTACATTATTTAAAATGTTGAAAAAACTTTTTTTTAATGACACAAGTTGGACATGCATAACCAAGGATGTTAGTGTTTCACGGACAACATCTCAGACCCCATGTTGCCCATGCACCCAATGTATTGCTTCTGCGCAGACACAGATTTAGATGAACTGATCAACTTTTTATATCTCTAAAACTGTCATTTCATGAAATGTATTCTTTAGCCTTCTGATCGTGCACTCCGCCTCCTAGCTTCAGGTGTTTTAATTACAGCAGGTCCAATACCCCTCCATAGAGAGAGAGAATTTTAGTCTAAGAAGAGGTTTCACATGCACCCATTCAGATGGAGACGTTTATT
The DNA here is from genome assembly GCF_032444005.1 of Ranitomeya imitator. Taxonomy (NCBI): domain Eukaryota; kingdom Metazoa; phylum Chordata; class Amphibia; order Anura; family Dendrobatidae; genus Ranitomeya; species Ranitomeya imitator. The sequence goes on from NC_091288.1 coordinate 45,082,751, forward strand.
CTCAGTGAGGTAAGGCAAGCGTAGGACCTGGTATAAGAGAGATGCCGTAAAGGGGCTACCAGGTACACATAAAATTGGCCATTTGTATGCGCTAAAAGCTCTCATTTTTCATATTTCTAGTGCAGTAGTGCAGTTTAAATTGCGTGTTTTCAAGTTTACATGTTTTAGCGCTGCAGTGTGCTGCCTTATTTACTTAATTATCTAAAACTGTCATGTTACCATAGCTTACTTGTCGGAAACCTCCTTATGTCACAGATTACGTGAACAAAACCCTCTTGTGAGCTCAAATTTTAACTGATCCCTGTACAACCACAATGACTAAGAGAAAGCGGCTGCTGGTATGATATAAGTTAATTTTCTTCACGTAGCCGCTGCTCCTGTAACCCGGCTTCCAAGGGTTTAAACGCTCTTTAACTGCAGATCAGCCCTATAGCTACAGGTAAGTAGCATTCCTGGACGTAATAGGATCCCTATCAATCTAAATGAGGGTATATGTGCATGCTGCGGATTTTATTGCGGATCCGCAGCGGATTGGCTGCTGCAAATTCGCAGCAGTTTTCCATGAGTTTACAGTACCATGTAAACCTATGGAAAACAAAATCCGCAGTGCACATGCTGCAGAAAAAAACATGCGGAAATGATGCGCTGTTTATTCCGCAGCATGTCAATTCTTTGTGCAGATTCTGCAGCGATTTATACCTGCTCCATAATAAGAATCTGCAGGTGTAAATCCGCAGGTGAAATCTGCACAAAAACCACAAAAAAATTTGGTAAATCCAGGGTAATTCCACAGGATTTCCTGTGGATTTACCAAAATCTGCCGGGAAAAATCCACAAGACTTTCCGCAACGTGTGCACGTGGCCTCAGTCAGTCATTTTATCAGGTGCGTCAGCTTCATATATATCACTTCCTACCACCATAAGGGCTTGTTCACACGTTGCATTTCTTCTGTGTTTATTAACCCAAATAACGCATGGTGGCTCAGTGGTTAGCAATTTTGCTTTGCAGCCCTGGTGCCCTAGGTTCATATCCCACCAAGAACAATATCTGCAAGGAGTTTGTAGATTTCCTTCCACACTCCAAAGACACACTGACAGGGAATTTAGATTGTAAGTCCCAATGGCGACAGTGATGATAATGTCTGTGGCATATGTTGGCGCCACATAAAGAACGTCCCCCCTCATGGAAGTTATTAATGTTAATGAAATAAAGTTATTCTCGTATTGCCATCAGAAGTTGTATGGTAGTGTTCAGTTTTAATGTAAAGAATAGCACAGCTTGTAATATTATTCTTCTTCATCAAAAAGCTGGATACCATGCGATAATCCCCTATGGATCCTATGATAAGTTAAAGAGGCTGTCTTTAGGACATCAATGTCTGATGAATAGGGGTGCGACACCCAGCAGTCCTACCAATCAGATGTTTCCGGTGTTGGTCGGGGCTAGTACTGCTCAGTTATGGAGCTGCATAATGCAGCTCCATTGACGGAAGGGTCGCCATGGCCGGGTACTGCACATCCAACCCCAATTGATTTGAATATGGTGCAGAGATGCAGTACCCAGCCGCCACTATTGATACAATAGACGGAGCTGTGCAGATCTGTAAATGTGCAATTTTAGCTGACTCCAGGAACAGTTGATCGGCGTGGTTCCGAGTGTTGTACCCCCACCAATAAGACATTGTGACCTATCCCGGGGATAAGCCATTAATGTTGAGTCCTGGGCAACCTGTTTAATGGGGCCTGTTGGGGAGTGCCTTTGGTGTCCATTGTGTGATGTATCCAGCACTGAACTGGTTAATATAAAGTAGTGCATGTTGTGCTCGGGGCAATTGTTCTCCCCTATATGCCTTACCAATTTATTATTATTATAGCGCCATTTATTCCATAGCGCATTACAAGTGAGGAGGGGTATACAGAATAAAAACAAGTACAGTAATCTTAAACAATACAAGTCACAACTGGTACAGGAGGAGTGAGAACCCTGCCCGCGGGGGCTCACAATCTACAAGGCATGGGTGAGGATATAGTAGGTGAGGGTAGAGCTGGTCATGCAGTGGTTTGGTGGATCAGTGGTTATTGCAGGTTGTAGGCTTGTCGGAAGAGGTAGGTCTTCAGGTTCTTTTTGAAGGTTTTCACGGTAGGCAAGAGTCTGAAATGTTGTTATAGAGAGGTCCAGAGTAGGGGTGATGCGTGGGAGAATTCTTGTATGCGATTGTGGGAAGAGGAGATAAGAGGGGAGTAGAGAAGGAGATCTTGTGAGGATCAGAAGTTGTGTGCAGGATATACACTGCTCCAAAAAATAAAGGCAACACTAAAATCCCACATCCTAGATATCACTGAATGAAATATTCCAGTTGTAAATTTTTATTCATTACATAGTGGAATGCGTTGAGAACAATAAAACCAAAAAATGATGAATGTAAACCTCAACTAATATCCCACGGAGGTGTGGAGTTGGAATGATGCTCAAAATCAAAGTGGAAAATCAAATTGCAGGCTGATCCAACTTCAGTGGAAATGCCTCAAGAAAAGGAAATTATGCTCAGTATTATGTGTGGCCTCCACGTGCCTGTATGACCTCCCTACAATGCCTGGGCATGCTCCTGATGAGGCGGCAGATGTTATCCTGAGGGATCTCCTCCCAGACCTGGATTAAGGCATCAGTCAACTCCTGGACAGTCTGTGGTGCAATGTGGTGTTGGTGGATGGAACGAGACATGATGTCCCAGATGTGCTCGATTGGATTCAGTGCTGGGGAAGGGGCAGGACAGTCCATAGCATCAATGCCTTCATCATGCAGGAACTGCTGACACACTTCAGCCACATGAGGCCTAGCATTGACATGTATCAGAAGGAACCCAGGGCCAACCGCACCAGCATATGTTCTCACAATGGGTCTGAGGATCTCATCCAGGTACCTACTGGCAGTCAGGGTACCTCAGGCTAGCACATGGAGGGCTGTGCGGCTCTCCAAAGAAAGGCCTCCCCACACCATTCCTGACTCACTGACAAACCCGTCACGCTGGAGGATGTTGCAGGCAGCAGAACGCTCTCCACGGCATCTCCAGACTCTGTCACATGTGCCTCAGTGTGAAACTGCTCTCATCTGTGAATACAACAGGGTGCCAGTGTCGAATCTGCCAATCTTGGTGTTCTCTGGCAAATGGCAATCGCCCTGCATGGTGTTGGGCTGTAAGCACAACACCCACTTGTGGACGTCAGGCCCTCATTACACCCTGATGGAGTCTGTTTCTGACAGATTGAGCAGACACATGGTTGTTGGTGGCCTGCTGGAGGTAATTTTGCAGGGCTCTGGCTCTGCTCCTCCTTGCACAAAGGAGGAGGTAGCAGTCCTGCTGCTGGGTTGTTGCCCTCCTACGCCCCCCTCCATATCTCCTGGCCTATCTCCTGGTATCTGCTCCATGCTCTGGACACTGCGCTGACAGACACAGCTACCCTTCTTGCCACAGTTTGCATTGATGTGCCATCCTGGATGAGCTGCACTACCTGAGCAACTTCTGTGGGTTGTAGACAACGCCTCATGTTACTGTACAGGACCTCTAGGGATGAGAGCAATGACAAAATGCAAAAGTGACAAAAACAGCCAAAAAAGAATGAGAACAGAGAGATGGTCTGTGGTCACCCCCTGTAAACCACTCCTTTATAGGGGTTGTCTTGCTAATTGCCTATCATTTCTAACTGTTGTCTGTTACACCTGCACAACAGCAGGGGAAATTGATTCACAATCAGTGTTGCTTCATAACTCGATGGGCTGATTTCACAGAAGTATGATTGACTTGTAGTTACCTTGTGATGTTCAAGTGTTCCCTTTATTTTTTTGAGCAGTGTATCTAAATCAGTATACCGTATATACTCGAGTATAAGCCGAGATTTTCAGCCCAAAATTTTGGGCTGAAAGTGCCCCTCTCGGCTTATACTCGAGTCACGGTGGGCGGCAGGGTCGGCGGGTGAGGGGGAGAGGGCGCTGAGGCATACTCACCTAGTCCCGGCGATCCGGACGCTCCCTCTGCCCGTCCCACGGTCTTCGGTGCTGCAGCTCTTCCCCTGTTCAGCGGTCACGTAGGACCTCTGATTAGAGAAATGAATATGGACTCCACTCCCATAGGGGTGGAGCCGCATATTCATTTCTCTAATCAGCGGTGCCGGTGACCGCTGATAGAGGAAGAGGCTGCGGCACCGAAGACAGTGTGACAGGCAGAGGGAGCGTCAGGATCGCTGGGACTAGGTAAGTATGTAATATTCACCTGTCCGCGTTCCACCCGGCTGGCGCCGCTCTGTCTTTGCGTCCTCTTGCTCTGACTGTGCAGGTCAGCGGGCGCAATGACGCATATAGTGTGCGCGGCGCCCTCTGCCTGATCAGTCAGTGTGGAGAGACGCCGGGACGAGACGCTGGGGAGCTGCCTGAAAGCAAGAAAGGTGAGTATGGCATTTTTTTTTTTTATTGCAGCAGCAGCAGCAATGGCACAGCTTTATATGGCACAGCTATGGGGCAATAATGAACGGCGCAGAGCACTATATGGCAGCTATGGGGCAATAATGAACGGTGCAGAGCACTATATGGCACAGCTATGGGGCAATAATGAACGGCGCAGAGCACTATCTGGCACAGCTATGGGGCAATAATGAACGGCGCAGAGCACTATATGGCACAGCTATGGGGCAATAATGCACGGCGCAGAGCACTATATGGCACAGCTATCGGGCAATAATGAACGGCGCAGAGCACTATCTGGCACAGCTATGGGGCAATAATGAACGGCGCAGAGCACTATATGGCACAGCTATGGGGCAATAATGAACGGTGCAGAGCACTATATGGCACAGCTTTCTATGGTACATCTATGGGGCCATAATGAACAGTATAGAGCATCTATTTTTATTTTTGAAATTCACCGGTAGCTGCTGCATTTTCCACCCTAGGCTTATACTCGAGTCAATAAGTTTTCCCAGTTTTTTGTGGCAAAATTAGGGGGGTCGGCTTATACTCGAGTATATACGGTAAATGTCCGGAAATATCAAAAGTTTAAATTTATAATATTTTATTATTGAACACGCAATTGATGACGAATTTCAGACAACTTATCTCTTCCTCTCTCCTTCCAAGTAGTGGCTGGAGCCTACCAGCCTTACATGTGTCCTATCAGGCAATGCGTTTTAATTTCTAAAGCCTTTATCTTTTCGCACATTTCAGAGGAAAACAATTATCGCCTTCAGTGTGTAAAAAATGATCCCTTTTTACAAGGCCACTTGATAGGAACAACAGAGAACAATAACATTAATGGCCCCAAAGAGGGAATAAAAAGTGCCTGAGAAGGACAGCCGTCATCTGGCACATTTAGCACATTTCAATAAGCAAGGAGCTCGTAAAGGAATCGTGCGTAATGTTGATTAAATGGCTAGGAAGAAACACAGGAGAAGAGAAAATACAAAATGACAGAGGGAAAAGTCCTTGGGAAAATTGCCTGAAATCTAGAAGCTGCTTTGTTCACACAGTTACTAAATTGCCCACAGTAGAACATATTTCATTTTTTTAAACCAAATATAACACTTTTAACAGTAAAAAAATATAAAAATATTATAAAAGCGTCATGATATTTTACTGAATCCGGTGGGTTAATTAGAATTTATTTTGAACACTTTTGATCAATTGGAAAGGAACAATCTGCAAAAACATGTGAACCCGTCTCAGCAGATGTAACAGGAAATTTGTGGATTTACGTACAGCTGTATGTGTGAGCGAGCCAAAATGAATGTTACTGTTCCATTAACACATTGTTCTACAATTCAGATATTTACACACATGGACATTTTGTAATCCAGGATAGGAATATGCAACCAAGAAGTCTGGCAATATTTCAGACATGGATGATTCTGCATTTTTTTGTGTTCTTGGATGATTTACTTCTATTTCAGCTAAAATGGGTCTTCAATAAGTGGGTTTTGATTGTGCAAGAAACAGTAGCTTTTTGCTATAAAGAAATATTAAGTGTGCTGAATTCAAATAATTTGCTTTGCAAGATCGCCGAAAAAAAAATTGTTAACATTTTACACATTGCATAAACCAAATAAGGGTCACATGGGCCTGTGACGTAGCTGGGCAGCTTTCCACATAATGCTTGCAGCTACTGCATCACATGGCGTAGCACAGCCAATCCGGAGGGACTATCATAGTCTGTATAAAAGCAGAAGCAGGGAATACAGCATCCATTTATCCATAAATCTTGATAGTGAGTGGACGTCATAGTTCACATCTTAGCCATAGTGATAGGGAGAGAAGGCAATAACACACTGAAGAAACTGTACAGATAGTGTGTGACAGCAGAGCGGTGTGAGAAAAAGAGAATAATACAGATTTAAATGATAGGGAGAGGATAGCAGTGTCACTGTGTTACTGTTTACCATCATTTTCCCCAGATTGTCATACACGATTTTCAGGGCAATTAGAGGCTTTCCAATTATATATTTGATTTGCTGCTAATCTATTCATTCAAACTTTAAAAAAATACATAAAAAATTTGGTGAAGTTGGCAAATGCGAATCTCAAGATTCATGTGTCATGATTACTCCTATCAGTGTGTCTGGACCTAGTGAATGACAATTCTGCCATCCAATTTAGGGTAGGTATGCCTGCTGAGGTGTCAGTGTGGTGATGGACAGCTCAGCCGTCCAATCGAATGCTAGCGCGTGCTGAGCTGCTAGCATTTTGAGTGATAGTTTAGCTATCCAATCAGGACCAGGATGTGCTTCATCCATGTGTCTCCAGTTCACAGTGATTATCTGGCTATTTAACCAGTTCTCCGCCTTAGATTTCTGTCACTTGTAGCTTTGCCCAAGACGTGAATTTGCTCTGTGGTCCTAGTCTTGTACTCTGATCTTTGTTGCTCAACCTTGGATTTGCCTTTGACCTTGCGTTTTCCTATCCCTTTTGTTGTGATCAGCTACCTCTTGGAATTATGATCCCGGTTTGTGCCCTGACCACAACTTTGTCTCATCATTCTGTCAATGACGTACCCTCCTGGCTTTTGACCTCGGACACCTTGACTACCCAGCCTTGCGGCTTGTCCATGAGGAGTGACTAAGGTCACATCATGCATTTCTCAATTTGCAATTGTTTGGAACACATGTTTTTCCTACTGGGTTAAAATAGGTTTGATCAGAAGGCCAACTCCTGCCCCTATGCCTTATTAGTCTTTTAGATGTCAAAGAGGAGGGCACTTGGTTGCGATCCTCTATTATGAATCAGAATGGAGGGCTGCATTTTACATGGTCTGCCAATTACTTACATTCCCTGCATGTGATGGTACATTGCCCCTGCAAGGTATCTTATAAGAACACCTCTACTTGCTTATATAATAATTACAATAAAATGGTTAAAAAGAAGCTGGTTTCTATCAAAAGAGTCAAAAGTTTAACAGATGCTCTTTTTACTAAATATTGTGGGGCATGGGAGGGAGTTCTTTTTCTCTACATCAGATTATTGCCTGGTCTACAAAGACTACAATGCCCCATACACGTCACCTTAAAAATTTCGGAACATACTGAGAAATTCAATTTTTCAGACCTTCAAATTTGGCACCGCAAAGCAGGTTCTTGACACTGGCTGTAACTGTGAGGGCTCGCTCACACTAGCGCATAAAAAAAAAATCAGTCTGATTCTCATCAAGGAGAGTGGAGTAATCACCCATCATCCATGTACAATCCGTTTTTTTTGTTTTTTTTTTACTCAGAAGCCATTAATCATTTACAGGACCATTTACAGTTTCCTATGTGACATTTGTAATGTACCTGTTAAAAATCGGATGCCACTCTGATGGTCCACATGTCATACGATTTTTTTTTCTCACACCCATCAGATTTCGGACTGAAATTACATGTTGCAATTTTTTTCTCACACTAAATACAGCTGAGAAAACATTATGCAGATCTGCACTGCCTCATTGAATAACATTGGTCCGAGTGCAATACACTGCACTAGTCTGATTTATACACTCATACAAGCGAGCCCTAAAAGTAATGCAATACAAGTACAAAAATTAGGTCTCTTGTGCATCACTCTTGTGAGAAATGGTTTAAAAAAAGTCTAAGGCTATGTTCACACGTATTTGTGAGGGCTGCGGATTTGACAAAATCCGCAGGGCAAAAACACTGCATTTTTCCTGCGGATTTACCATGGTTTTTGTGCAGATTCCACTGCGGTTTTACACCTGCGGTTTTCTATTATGGAGCAGGTGTAAAACCGCTGGGGATTCCGCACAAAGAATTGACATGCTGCGGAATGTAAACCACTGCGTTTCCGCAGCATGGGCACAGCGTTTTCTGTTTCCCATAGGTTTACATTGTACTGTAAACTCATGGGAAACGCAGAGGACCAACAGCAAAATCCGCAACGTGTGCACATAGCCTAAAGGGTATGTGCACACAGCCAAGGCTGTATTTGGAGTTTCTGCTGCCCTAGGCACTTTTAGTGCTGCCTCCCCCATTGGCGAATATGACACTATCGGCAGTGACTTTGGCAAAAATCGCTGATGTGAAAGGAGCCTTTTGCAGCAGATCCGGCAGTTTTTCAGCATCTGCCACGTAACAGATCACTTACGGCAACACTGCGTTCGGCCTCATTTATTCCCTATGGGACATGCGGACATGTGCGGTACTTGCGGTTTTGCAGCGATCCGGCAAATGCAGTACTTGCAACAATGGAAAAAAAACGCTGCTAGCAGTGTTTTTTTCCTCTCACCGCAAGTGCAAAACCGCAAGTACCGCACATGTCCGCAAGTAGCCATCACTACCTGTCCCTGCACCTCACTAGCTCATCCCTAACCAACCCTCTCTGACCTAAAACTACACTATAAAGCTTTAGAAAAACAATTACCTGACATTACTACGATAATAGGCTCCAAGCTACGGCGTAGACTGGGATGGGCAGTCTCCGGGTCTCCATTCTCACTGTGCACACCCTCAGTCCCTGCCTCACTGCCTGTGATGCACTGTGCACAGACACCCTCCATCAGACCCGGTAATCACCATTCGCAGTAGCATACCGGCAGAGGTGTATCTAGGGTTTCTGGCACCCGGGGAAAGAATTTATTTTGCCCCCTCCCCCCCAGCACACATGCAATTTGCACACTTGGTCATGTACCCACAAGCTCCTCACCCTAATGTTCTCAATGTTCAGTGAAAAACAGAAGCAGAAGAGAAGCTCCTTGTCACAGGACCACAAGTATGAAAGTCACATATGAGTGAAGTGTTCATGTGACTACTGGAACCTGCAGAGCTGAATCCTGACATCGCAGCTTCTGAATTCTCACAACTAATGCACTGCACACTTTTAGGATTCTCCCTTGCCGGTGGACAGTCATGTCAGCACAAGCATGTCATTTGTATACTTCTGACCACATTCCGACTAGACGTGCCCGGCCTCGCTCAGTTCATTTTCATTGAGTGAGACCACACATGTCTAGTCAGCACATGACCGCATGTATGTAAACCGCCAGCATGAGAGAATTCTGACAGCGTGCAGTGCGCACTGTGAGAATTCAGAAGTCTGCAGTCACAAAGAATGACTGCAGACTCCTCACAAACCTGGACAACCCCTTTAATGCTACGAACAAATTAAAAACATGAAAATTAGTCAGTATCACAAAAAACATTTACATCCAGGTACCGTATAGATGATGTCATCTCTGGAGCCGTTCTTCTTTTCTTCATCTTGTACAGACCCCATGATGAGTTTTCTCATCCACAGCCGTCTCTACAGACTTCCATCTTCTCTGTTCTTTTGCAGAAAATCTCCACATGATGCACTTAAAGATACAAGTGTCATTATAATGCTCCTGAATAAAAAATTGCCCCTCACTATATTGTCTGGACAAAATATGACCCCCACACTGTCCCTCTTATGGTACATACTCTTCACACTGACCTCTCCTTTCCATACGGCCCCCTCTGCACACTGTGCCTTCCCTATAGTGCCCAGTATTTATACTGTACTCTCATAACACTCCCCCTCCTTGGTATACTGTCCCCCATGCTACGAACCCACTACTCAGTTTCTATTCTGTGCCCACTCACTTTCTCCCCCATACTGTCTCATCACACTATTCCCCTCCCTCATCATACTGTCTCCTCTCACATCCCTCCTGTTCACCATATTGTCACCTCATATATTTACCCCCTCACTTTCTATACTGCCTGCTCACCTGACTCCCCATACTGTGTCTGCACACATCCCATCACCCTTACTCCCTGTCAACATCAATTTTTCACATCACTACTCGTACTGTGCCCGCATACATTCCCCGTTCGCTCCCCATACTGTCTGCACCCATCCCCCAATACTGTTTCTTCATACATGCCCATTCCCCCATACTGTTTCCTCATACATGCCTCCCATTCCCCTGTACTGTTTCCCCATCTCCCTTTGCTCTTCATTTTGTCCTCAAATATCCCCCACATTAAATCCCCCATCCCCACTCCAATTCTCCCCACACATAAATCCCCCTATCCTCACTCAAATTGTCCCCACACAATAAATCCCTCCATCCCCGCTCCAATTGTCCCCACACATAAATCCCCTCATCCCCACTCAAACTCTCCACACACATAAATCCCCCCTCCCCACTAATTGTCCCCCCTCCCATCTTGTATCTATGGCTCAGCTCCCATCTTGTATGTATGGCTGTTTCCCCCCTCCCATCTTGTATGAATGGCTCAGCTACTCCATCCCATTCTTGTATGTATGGCTCAGCTCCCCCCTCCCATCTTGTATGTATGGCTCAGCTCCCATCTTGTATGTATGGCTCAGCTTCCCCCCTCCCATCTTGTATGAATGGCTCAGCTTCCCCCCCCTTTCCATCTTATATGAATGGCTCAGATTCCCCCCTCCCATCTTGTATGAATGGCTCAGCTTCTCCCCCTCCCATCTTGTATGAATGACTCAGCTTCCCCCCCCTTCCCATCTTGTATGAATGGCTCAGCTTTCCCCCCTTCCCATCTTGTATGAATGGCTCAGCTCCCCCCTCCCATCTTGTATGTATGGCTCAGCTCCCATCTTGTATGTATGGCTCAGCTTCCCCCCTCCCATCTTGTATGAATGGCTCAGCTTCCCCCCTTCCCATCTTGTATGAATGGCTCAGCTTCCCCCCTCCCATCTTGTATGAATATCTCAGCTTCTCCCCCTCCCATCTTGTATGTATGGCTCAGCTCCCCCCACTCCCATCTTGTATGAATGGCTCAGCTCAGCTTCCCCCCCACTCCCATCTTGTATAAATAGCTCAGCCCCCCCTCCTGTATGAATGGCTCTGCTTTCCCCCCAGCTCCCATCTTGCATGCATGGCTCGCTCCCCTATCCTCCTCCCTCCATCATCCTCCCCCGTCCTCCCTGGCTGTCATACTCACCTTTCCCACACCACGCCGAACATCCCTCCATCTCTGTCCCGGCATGGCAGCGTCTTCCTGCGTGAGCGGTTATGTGGTACCACTCATTAAAATGATGAATATGCGTCCATATTCATCACCTTAATGAGCGGTACCACGTGACCGTTCACACAGGACGAGCTGCAGGCGCTGAGACCAGGCATCACTGGCGAAGGGCAAGTATGACGTCCAAAAGCGGGTGGGCGGGTGAGGTGGTGGCGGGAGGAGACCCGGACTTTAATTAAAAAAAAAACAGAACACAAAAACTTTCTCAGGTGCCGCCCCCCGCATCGTCCCGCCCTAGGCACGTGCCCTCAAGTGCCTAGAGGCAAATAAGGCCCTACACACAGCGTCTTTCTCAAGTAGATTCTGCCTGGAACCTACCTGAAAAAGTGCTGCAAGGGTGTCCCATAAAATGTACTGCAATGTCAAAATGATAACAGGAACACATGGGCTACTTGCACAGTGAACAAGTCTGTATGATCATGTTCACACACCACCAAGAAACCTGAATAGTAAAACCAAAAAACACTCAGTTTGAAAAAAATGTTGCAGTAATCCGCAAGTGCTAGTAAAAAATGTAAAAAACAGGATATTTGGTTGATAGGGTATACCGTGAAGATTGGTAGAGCAGCTTAGTATACATTTTTTGCAAAAAACGTATCAACCAAAAACCCTGTTTTTTACATTTTTTACTAGCACTTGCGGATTACTGCAACATTTTTTCAAACTGAGTGTTTTTGGTTTTACTATTCTCTTTTGTGTCTTCAGGTTTCTTGGTGGTGTGTGAACATGATCATACAGACTTGTTCACTGTGCAAGTAGCCCATGTGTTCCTGTTTCCATAATTGTTCTCTTGTGTCTACAAGACTGGGGAGTTCCACCACTCCTCTTGGGCTATCTGCACAAAAGCTGTTCTACCCTGTATGCACACATGGATTTTTCCTCTCTGAACCCTGTTCACACAGGTTATATACAGATGATCAGGTTTTTAAATACATCAGATAGGGATTGCATACATTAGTTAGGACTGCTCTGATAAGGGTATACCGTGAAGATTGGTAGAGCAGCTTAGTATACATTTTTTGCAAAAAACGTATCAACCAAATACCCTGTTTTTTACATCTTTTTACTAGCACTTGCGGATTACTGCAACATTTTTTCAAACTGAGTGTTTTTGGTTTTACTATTCTCTTTTGTGTCTTCAGGTTTCTTGGTGGTGTGTGAACATGATCATACAGACTTGTTCACTGTGCAAGTAGCCCATGTGTTCCTGTTTCCATAATTGTTCTCTTGTGTCTACAAGACTGGGGAGTTCCACCACTCCTCTTGGGCTATCTGCACAAAAGCTGTTCTACCCTGTATGCACACATGGATTTTTCCTCTCTGAACCCTGTTCACACAGGTTATATACAGATGATCAGGTTTTTAAATACATCAGATAGTGATTGCATACATTAGTTTGGACTGCTCTGATATGGGTATACCGTGAAGATTGGTAGAGCAGCTTAGTATACATTTTTTGCAAAAAACGTATCAACCAAATACCCTGTTTTTTACATTTTTTACTAGCACTTGGGGATTACTGCAACATTTTTTCAAACTGAGTGTTTTTGGTTTTACTATTCTCTTTTGTGTCTTCAAATGTCAAAATGATGTTGCTGTGCATTTTTTTTTTTAACCGCTTCATGGTTTGGAGACCATATGATCCCATTCACACGTTCAGTATTTGGTCAGTATTTTACCTCAGTATTTGTAGCCAAAACCAGGAGTGGGTGAAAAATTCAGAAGTGGTGACGTGTTTCTATTATTCATTTTCGGATTGTTCCACTCCTGGTTTTGCCTGACAAATACTTATGTAAAATACTGACCTAATACTGAGCGTGTGAATGTGTCCTAAAGTTGTTAAATAAAGTGACATGTTTATTTTTCTGGCACCTCCTGCTGGGGTGATGCCATATCTCAATATTTCACAAAATAGAGTGAAAGATGTCAACGGCACTGCCTAAAAAAAAAAAAAACAGCAGCAAAACTACCAGCTTCGTCTGGAAAAAGTCCGTGGCTGTGGTAGTATCCAAAGGACACTGTGTGCACATAGCCTAAGTGTAGGTTTACGTAGTTTTTTTTTTTTTTTACATAGGTGAAAAAATCCAAAATGGTATTCAAGAGAAATCTACGTCACAATTCAACAAAACTTTTTTAATGTGGGTTTCGATTTTGATGCAGTTTTTGAAGAGCAATTTTCTACGTGTCTTTTGTAGCACTTTGGCTTCAATTTAAAGTTTGGTGCAAATTCAACAGTGAATCTACAACAAAATAATCACCTGACACAGAGTTCTTTTGAGGCAGAAATATTCAATGTAGCATTCACTAGTATTGTTTTTTTTTTTATAAAAGGTTTTCAGTTTGAGTTTTTTTACCACATTTTTTGCAGCCTTTTGACCTAAGTGTCCGGTATGGTTCAGCTTTCACAAGGAAACCACATCAAAGAAGTGATGTGTCATTTCTGTTTTCCAAGGTGTGGATTTTAGAAACTTGGGAAAAACTTTGCTGTACAAAAAAGCAATGTGTTTGCTATTGATATCAATAGGAAGAGCATTCAAGTATTTGAAGCGGTGTTTGATGTGAATTTTAAAGCTGCATTCACCCTAAAATTTACTTCAAAGAATGTCTGTGTGAACGTACCCTTAAACCTCATGGAGGCGCCCATGATTCACGATAGGACACGTACCTATTAGCATCTGTAGGACTGTTCACATGTCCATGTTTTTTTTTTTTGCAAATTAAGTGTCCACAAAAAAAAAAAAAGAATGAAGACAAACCTGATTTTCAAAATGGACACTATGAAAATCAGATTAATAACTGATAAAAATCTGTTTTTCTTATAAGCAAAAAAAATTGGCATCAGAAAAATATCTTAGTGGGTTTACATTATACTTAAATGGGGAAGACTTTTCCGTAGCAGAATCCAAGATTGTAGGACGCGGAATGTTTGTGGATTTTATTTGTTATTGAAAAAAAAAAAATCTGCTCTGATTTTGCACAATGAACTGAAATGCTGTAGATTTAAAACCAGCAACAAAAAAACTATTTGCAAACAGATTCTACACAAGCTAAAACCCGCAGCAGCAAAATGGATGGGTTTTATGTATAAAAATTCTGCACCGCTTCAGGAGACGATCCTTGTGGAATTTTTTTCTTTTCTGAAGCAATTTTGCAGAGTCTTCAAAGCTTTTTGGGGAGAAGTTTTCTCGACGTATGCTTTTGCAGCCTGATTCTAACAAGATCCACTTTTTTATTTTAAAATTGTAATTTTTATTCAAGTACCGTACATTACATTTTTGCAAGAAAAGAAAAATAGATTTAGCCATTTTACATTTTTCACTATCATTTATAAACAAGATCTACTTTAATGATGTTACATGCACTCTTTTTCCACCAGGTTTAAAAAAAAAAAAAAAAAAAAAAAAAAGCTCTAAAAAACTAAATATATGAGCAGCAAAGTATTTTTATAATAGAAATTAATAAGAACAATCTTATGCATTGGTTTTTTTTTTTTTTTTTAAACAGATCTGCCTCACTTAACCCCTAAAAAAAAACCTAAAGTGTGCACGTAACCTGGAGGTCTATGGAGCCATTTGTTGTTTTTACTTTTAAAGTATTAAAACAGTGTCGAAAATACACAAAGAAAATCTCAGCTACCAAAATCTCCTCCTTTACTTTGATCTGGTCTCGTATTGCAATCCAAAGGTGAAAAGGAAGAAGTGCTCTTTGTATGTCCCAGGAGAATTATCAATTTCCTCAATATGGTCAGTACTTTACATCAGTATTTGTAAGCCAAAACCAGGAGTGGGTGATAAACACAGAAGTGGTGAAATGTTTCTATTATACTTTTCCTCCGATTCTTCCTCTCCTGTTTTGCCTTACAAAACTGATGTAAAATACTGACCAAATACTGTAGCACTACCACTTCCCTCATAAATCTTCCAAAAATGAAAGAAATAAAAAAAAAAAACTACTGAAAATCCTGCAGACTGTCAAACATTAGTACCGTAAGTTGTTCTCCTGTATTACATGTATTATTCATTCTTCTTTTATGTTCTTTTCATCTTTTGTTAACCAGGCATAATTTAGAAATTTTCAGCAACTGGTAGGTTACAAACCAAAATGTTTGTGTTAATTTTATTGCGGTACATAATATTTTTTTTCCTATTTAAGGAGTTTTTTTCTTTATTCAGGTACTGCACAAGAAGTAAAACAAATATATTTTTTTCAATTTATAATTCTTTATTTTGGTACCAGTTAGCACATTTTAAAGATAAAGAACCTGATTCATTAAAGTGTCTGAAATTAACACTTTGAAAAGTCGCAAAAAATTTGTGCAACGTGAAGTCAATCAAAACGTTAAAAAAAATATTAACGTTTTCAGTTCAATTTTGGCCAGGTCTGCCAAAATAAAGAGGAGCTGGCAGACGGTAACGACCACTTTTTTGGGGGGCGCTAAACTTTATCAGCATGCACAAGAGACAACAAAAACGCAGCAAAAACAGAGAAAATACGCAGCAAAAACTGCTTGGACAC
The DNA here is from genome assembly GCF_032444005.1 of Ranitomeya imitator. Taxonomy (NCBI): domain Eukaryota; kingdom Metazoa; phylum Chordata; class Amphibia; order Anura; family Dendrobatidae; genus Ranitomeya; species Ranitomeya imitator. The sequence goes on from NC_091288.1 coordinate 45,098,768, forward strand.
ATATACTATCTAATACAGGAAATATCAGGAATCCTGATGTAAGAAGAGGCTGCTCACACTGCTGTCCACCCTATTTGATCTAATACTGGAGATAACAGGGGTTCTGTGGTAAGATGAGGCTGCTCACACTGCTGTCCACCATGTCATCTCACCTAATACTGTAGAAACCAGAAGTCCTGAGGTAATAGGCTACCTACACTGCTATCCACCCTATATAATCTAATGGTAGAGATACTAGGAGTATCGAGGTTAGAAGAGGCTGCTTGTACTGCTGTCCAACCTGTCTTTAAGATATAGCACTGGAGATACCAGGGGGTGCTGAGGTAAGAAGAGGCTGCTCACAATGCTGTCTACCCTATTTGATCTAATACTGGAGATACCAGGGGTGCTGAGGTAAGAAGAGGCTGCTCACACTGCTGTCTACCTTGTCATCTCATCTAATACTGTAGAAACCAGAAGTCCTGAGGTAATAGGTTACCTACACTGCTATCCACCCTATATAATCTGATGATAGAGATACTAGGAGTATTGGGGTAAGAAGAGGCTGCTCGTACTGCTATCCACCCTGTCTATATGATATAGAACTGAAGACACCAGGAGTGCTGAAATAAGAGGTCACTAACACAGATTTCCACCATGTTGTTTGATCTAAAACTTGAAAAACCAGTGGATCCTCACACTGCAGTCCACCCTGTCGATTTGATCCAATACTGGAGGCACCAAGGGTTCTGATTTAAGAAGAGGCCAGTCACACTGTTGTCCACCCTGCCCATCTGATCTAATACTGAAGATACCAGGGATGCCAAGGTAAGGAGAAGTTGCTCACACTGCTGCTCTCCACTCTGTCCATCCAATCTAATTCTAGCGATATCCAATACTGGAGGCACCAAGGGTTCTGATTCAAGAAGAGTCCAGTCACACTGTTGTCCACCCTGCCCATCTGATCTAATACTGAAGATACCAGGGATGCCAAGGTAAGGAGAAGTTGTTCACACTGCTGCTCTCCACTCTGTCCATCCGATCCAATTCTAGCGATATCAGGAGTCGTAAGGTTAGAAGAGGCCACACACTGCTGCCATCACTGCATAGGTTATCTCCAGATCACAGCAGCTGAGCTTCCTACATGCTCATGCTTACATATTCTAGGACAGGTTTTATCAGTATAACAAGAGAGAGGCCATTTTCATGTTCTACAATGATTAGACAAAACAAGCGTGATTTGCTAATTAAAAGATATTTAGGAATTTATTTAGCATAGCATTTTAGATATGTGTTTTTTTTTTTTTGCAATTGCCAGCGAACCCCTTTAAGAAGAGAAGATGCATTACATTCCTTTTCCTTTCTATGTATCTTCCAGCATATCAGTGAATAAAGGTTAGAAAAACATTTATTTTTTTCTTGGCGTCCAAGAGTAGATATCCTCTATCCATTTGCAGGGACACACACGCACAATTGTTGGCAAGCTAATCTTGTGATTCCCATGAAAGAGTCACTTTTCAGATACAATGACAGCTGCCCCACACTGGCAGTTACTGTATCATACACATGTCTTAGATTCTGTAATCAGCAGCCGGCAGGTGCTGTATCGCATTCAGCACACCACATCCACTCAATACAGACATCCCCAAACACACAGAGGCTGGTTTTTGTCAAATGTTTTATTGAGTGTAGACATCTGGAGTACTGTAAAACATGCATTATCTGTAGATTCAAAAAAAGAGCCAGCCACATTGTCCTCACTGTCAGATGTGTCAGGCTTGGCATACATGATGGAGATTAATGAAGTATCATGAGACTAGTGCGAGTCCTGAAAAGCATCTACGATTTCAAGTAGGATCTTAATCATTTGGAAAGCACATTTACTGAACTTGTATTTTCACAGTGAAATGACACATATCATTTCCAAACAAACAGCATTTATTTGGTTCGAGGGGTTGGGGGATGTGGAGAGGGTGACAAGATGGTTCCTGGTTTGGTATTTTATTTAATAACAGAATTTTCTGCTTAAATAACAAAAATCTCGTGATATTTTTAAAAAAGAAAAAAAGAAAAAAAAGGCAAAACAAAACTATTTTTTCTTAGGCTGTTGCGGTGTATTGAATTTAAAGAAAATAATGTCTCCATCTTCTACTGTGTAATTTCTTCCTTGTTGCCTGTATTTTCCTGCCGCCTGTAAGAGAACAAATAAAGGGGGATTAAAAATTATTATACCTGCTATATACATAGACAGGAAATATCAGGTTACTGACCAACATTATATATTAAATAAATTAATACAAAAGTCAAATTGTTATTTGTGTATTTGTTTGTTTTTTCTAAATTAAATGCCAGTATTTTTGGCTAAAAAAAAAAAAATTGTAAATGGGTTACATTAAAAATTTTGAACCTTTTGCCTTCTGTGTTACACTGTCTATTGCTGGCCGCAGAATGGGCTAACTGAGAATCTGTCAGTGAGCTCTTTCTGACGGACCAATGGGAGATTTGGTCACTTATCAGTATTTTTAGCTCCTCTTAGTCGATTTATGGCCACATCAAAAATGAACATGCGGGGAGAGAGGGGTTTAAGCCTGTAAATGTCAAACGGTGCAAATTTTTTAATGAAACCCAATAGCAAAAATTGATTTTTAAAGCCCCAAATACATGCATTTGAGAAAAAAAAATTTCCCGGAGGCAGACAACCCCTATGTTCTAAGAAACAAAAAAACAGCGCCATTGGTAACCAAAGGTTGTTTCTGGTAAGTGCAATATCACACCTATTAGTTGGCTTACATTGTGCGACGTGCTCCTTCCTTCCTTATAGTGCAGGTCATTAATGACCGTTTTGTGGCACATTTTGCTTCATAAATAGGCCCCATTGTGCGTCATTACGATTACATTGGTGCAAAGTTCATCAGTGAAATCACAGAAAAAGGACTTTAAAGATACATACACCATGCAGAATACCTTATTTTACTGTGCCTTTCTGTATAGGATAGTGTAGGAAACTATGCTTTCCTGCACAGACACATCTCATCCCCCAACGTATACAAAAAGGACACTGAAGGCAACCTGTCACCTAGTCAAGTGATGAGTTTTTGCTCATATTTTATTCGTTGCTGTTAACTTAACTATTGGTATTTTTCTTTTTTACCTCCTCTGTACAGTCCTAGAGATATGGGCCTTTTACTTAGTGATGATTTTTATGGTCTTTACAGGGATAAATTACTCCCTTTAGACGTGTCTTTAGGCTTGTCTGTATTGCCCTGGGAGCCGTGCCTCCTTGATAAAAACCATAAAAACCAGCACTAAATTATTATAGTACCTGTATCTCTAAAAACCGTGTAGTGGATTGAAAAAAAAAATGCAATGCTCATCGGAGCAGCAGGAAGAAGCAAAAACGAGTCACTTCTGACCGGTGTATAAAGACCGAGAAATATATTCAGCTTGAGCACCGGGGGATTTTATTTTGGCGTAATAATGAAATATGGACAAAGCCTCACTGAGACAGAAGATGTTTTAGCATGTGACACTAATGGTGGCACATATGTGCTCAAAACACCACCAGTAATGGGACTATACAGAGGCAACGTAGGCCCTGCACTGTTGAGCCTTAAAGTGGACCTGACAGCTGAGAAATGTTGCCTGTGGATCGTGCAGCATCTATCAGACGGTGACTGCAAATATATTATATATATTAATAATAGTAATTTTATTTCTATAGCAGCACTTTACATTTCAGAGGGGACTTGTACATACAATAGACATTACAGCATAACAAACACATAGATCAACACAGATACCAAGAAGAATGAGGGCCCTGCTCACAAGATATATATATCTATATCTACTATATAATTGTCTAAGGGTCACTTCCGTCTTTCTTTCTGTCTGTCCTTCTTTCTGTCACGGATATTCATTGGTCGCAGCCTCTGTCTGTCATGGAATCCAAGTTGCTGATTGGTCTCGCCAGCTGCCTGTCATGGCTGCCACGACCAATCAGCGACGGCCACAGTCCGATTAGTCCCTCCCTACTCCCCTGCAGTCAGTGCCCAGCGCCCGCTCCATACTCCCCGCAGTCACCGCTCACACAGGGTTAATGCCAGCGGTAACGGACCGTGTTATGCCGCGGGTAACTCACTCCGTTACCGCTGCTATTAACCTTGTGTGACCAAGTTTTTACTATTGATGCTGCCTATGCAGGTTCAGCGAATACAGCGATCGTAATATGAACAGAATATTGAAATATTGGCTCATCTCTAGTCAGGACGACGCTGAACACACAAAAGACAGTAAAATTGTATACAGGAATACTGTTGAAGAGAAGGCTCCTGGCACATAGTGCTGGATGTCAGCTGCGATAGTCAGCTGACACCTGGCCGCGATCGGCCGCGCTCCCCCCGTGATCGTGGCCGATCACGCTGGACGTACTATTCCGTCCTTGGGAATTAGGGCCCACCCCACATGGACGGAATAGTACGTCCAATGTCAGAAAGGGGTTAAGGGTCTCGAAAAATGGCAATAATAACATTTTTCTTTTTAATAGATTTCTGACTTTTAATTTAAAAAAAATGGACAGGTTTGGTATTGCCGAAATCGCAATGAGGAGAATGATATTGCCAGGTCATTTTTACCACACAATGTAAGCCGTAAAAACAATTTCCAATGAACAATGTTAGTGATGCAGGGAAGGCTGGTAAGGCCGGCGTCAAACTACCGTAGAATACGGGCGAGTGCTATGCGAGAAAACATCACATAACACTGAGACCAGTGTTAATCTATGGGGCAGCTCACATCGTTTAATTTCTCGGGCGTATTCAGCATGCGTGTAAACTTGCAGCATGCTGCGATTGTCACCGAGACTCACCAATTGAAGTCTATGGGTGCCAGAAGGCAAAAAAGCAAAAACGCACAGCACTGACCATGCTAGTCCTGTCCGTTTTTTATGCATTGGTGTTCTTTGAAAAGCTGTCAATTCATGTGCCGCATACAGTAAAATCACACCGACAGGTTAGAGTAGAATAGATATATACACATAGAATACACACACATATATATATATACTAGATGGTGGCCCGATTCTAACGCATCGGGTATTCTAGAATATGCATGTCCACGTAGTATATTGCCCAGCCACGTAGTATATTGCCCAGTCACGTAGTATATTGCCCAGCCACGTAGTATATTGCCCAGCCACGTAGTATATTGCCCAGCCACGTAGTATATTGCCCAGTCACGTAGTATATTGCCCAGTCACGTAGTATATTGCCCAGCCACATAGTATATAGCACAGCCCACGTAGTACGGTATATTGCCCAGCCACATAGTATATAGCAGAGCCACGTAGTATATTGCCCAGCCACACAGTATATAGCACAGCCCACGTAGTACGGTATATTGCCCAGTCACGTAGTATATTGCCCAGCCACATAGTATATAGCAGAGCCAAGTAGTATATTGCCCAGCACAGCGCCACGTAGTATAGACTTAAAAAAAACAAAAAACATATACTCACCTATAGCCCGTTGAAGTCCTGCTATACTCACCATCCGCCGCCTTTCTCGTTCCTCTCCACGCTCCCAGGACCGCTCCATTGCAAGCGGCAGCTTGCGGTCCCGTCCCAGGGCTGGTGCGAGCAGGACCTATGATGACGTCGCGGTCACATGACCGACTGTGATGTCACGGCAGGTCCTTGTCCCACACCAGCCCTGGGACAGGAGCGGAAGCTGCCACTTGCAATGGAGCGGTCCCGGGAGCGTGGAGAGGAGCGAGAAAGGCGGCGGAGGGTAAGTATAGCAGGTTTTTTTAAAATTATTTTTAACATGACATTTTTACTATTGATGCTGCATAGGCAGCATCAATAGTAAATAGTTGGGGACACACATGGTTAATAGCAGCGGTAACGGAGCGCGTTACACCGCGGGCCGTTACCGCTGCCATTAACCCTGTGTGAGCGGTGAGTGGAGGGGATTATGGAGCGGGCGCCGGGCACTGACTGCAGGGGAGTAGGGGAGGGACTAATCGGACTGTGGCCATCGCTGATTGGTGGCGGCAGCCATGACAGGCAGCCGCCGAGACCAATCAGCGAACGAATAACCGTGACAGAAGGACAGACAGACAGACGGAAGTGACCCTTAGAATATATATATATATATATATATATATATATATATATGTGTGTCAGTGACACACAGGCATATATACGTATATATATTAAATAGATAGAAGAAAAGACGGCAATTCATCTGCCGATTACTGTAAAATCACTGCTGGAGCCGACCGGATAGAAGAGATGGACTGCATACAGTAAATACAAATGGAATAGTTAGATATATACACTGTGTTCCAAATTATTATGCAAATGATATTTTTCTCGGATTTCCCTAAATAGTCGGTGCGAATGACAGTCAGTCTAATAAAAGTCATCACCCGTTAGATTATACATCCAATTTTATTAAAAAAACCTCCCAATGATAACAGTATAATCTCCAAGATAAATAAAAACTCAAAATGCACTGTTCCAAATTATCAGGCAGAGTAGAATTTCTAAACATTTGATATGTTTTAAAGACCTGAAAATGCTCATTTGTGGAATTTGCAGCATTAGGAGGTCACATTCACTGAACAAAAAAGCTATTTAACTCCAAAACCTCCTAACAGGCCAAGTTACAGGTTAACATTCTTTGATGTCACCTTCACAATTCTTGAATCCATTGAACGTGTGAGTTTTTGGAGAGTTTCTGCTTGTATTTCTTTGCCTCCCAGAGCTGCTGTTTTGATGTGAACTGCCTCCCACCCTCATAGATCTTTTGCTTGATGACACTCCAAAGATTCTCTATAGGGTTGAGGTCAGGGGAAGATGGTGGCCACACCATGAGTTTATCTCCTTTTATGCCCATAGCAGCCAATGACTCAGAGGTATTCTTTGCAACATGAGATGGGGCATTGTCAGCATGAAGATGATTTTGCTCCTGAGTGCACGTTTCTGCTTTTTAGACCATAGAAGAAAGTTGTCAGTCAGAAACTCTACATACTTTGCAGAGGTCATTTTCACACCTTCAGGAACCTTTAAGGGCCCTACCAGCTGTTTCCCCATGATTCCAGACCAAAATCATGACTCCTCCACCTCCTTGCTGATGTCGCAGACTTGTTGGGACATTGTGGCCTCCACCAACCATCCACTACTCCATCTATCTGGACCATCCAGGGTTGCTCGACACTCATCAGTAAACAAGACTGTTTGAAAATTAGTCGTCATGTATGTCTGGGCCCACTGCAACCGTTTCGGCTTGTGAACATTGTTCAGGGGTGGCCGAATAGTAGGTTTATTAACCAAAGCAAGCCTTTGAAGGATCCTACACCTTGAGATTCGAGGGACTTCAGAGGCACCAGCAGCAGATAATGGCTTTTTTAGCAACTGCTCTCTTAATCCGGTAAACTTACCTGGCAGAAACCTTCCTCATTATGCCTTTATCAGCACAAACACGTCTGTGCTCCGATTCAGCCACAAATCTCTTAACAGTACGATGATCACGCTTAAGTTTTCGGGAAATATCTCATGTTTTCATCCCTTGACCAAGGCATTGCACTAGTGGATGCTTTTCAGCAGCAGAGAGATCCTTTTTCTTTCCCATGTTACTTGAAACCTGTGGCCTGCTTAATAATGTGGAACATCAATTTTAAGTAGTTTTCCTTTAATTAGAATCACCTGGAAAACTAATTATCAAATGTGTTTAAGATTGATTTCAGTGATCCATTGAGCCCTGACACAACATCCATGAGTTTATTTGAAAAACAAAAAAAATTAAATCTTTATGAAACTTAAATCCAATTTGCATAATAACTTGGAACACAGTATATATATATATATATATATATATATATATATATATATATATATATATTAAACCTTTAAGTTAATCATGCCCTGGGGTGTGGGCCATAACCCACATTTCAGTCTCCAGGAATAAATTCACTGTGAATCACATTTCTTGTTCAAATTTTGAACAAATCATCTAATTTCTGGCAGATTCGCTCGTTCTTAAAAAATAAGATTTCCCCCCTAAAGACATCAGTTGTTACCATGAGGCGCACTTCCCGGCCACCTGACACAGGATTGCAGCCGCACACTTTTTTCTCCTTTTGCCCAGTCTTCATACGGGATTTGATTTACAATTAATTAAATGTAATAGTGTCCCTTTAAATGCTCAGGAGACCATTTAATCCATTTCCTTTGCTAACCGAAACAACTGGTAGAAAAATCAATAGCCATTTGTGAATCTTGAGTATGTATTAAACAAGACACGTCTAACCAGTTCATTTGCACTTGAAAGCCGCCATCTGTAGAAGCCAGCTTTGCCTAAGCAGATATGATTGCTAATAATGAAATATCCCTGTAGACTACAAAGCCCACACAGAGCTATTCAGTGTATAGTTCACAGCGCTGGCATTAAATTAGTTATGCCGTGCCGGTGTTTCAGGCAAAGAAGAATGAAACTTGAAGTGATCAACCTGATAGCGCGGAGCAGACGCCCTCACGGCAACATGGAGAACTCGGCTCCGCACAAAGCTAGAAGAGACCTCGAAAAACAAACAAGCCGCTTCTTTTATTCCAATGTCAAATGCATTTTAAAACACTTCAATTAATCCCCCCTTTATTTTTTTTTTTTTTTGCAGTGTCACCGAGCAGTGACAGCAATGTTTCCTTACATTAAGTGCCACCTACACGTAACAATGTCACACGCTCCATAACGAACAATAGCGGAACCAATCAAATAAGTTACAAGCCGCTGGATAATGGCCCATGTTACTCGCAGGCTGCTGGAGAGCGCGCAGCTTCCTTGTATTCTGCGGATCTGGTGCCGTGACAGACTGTCCTGTGCTATGGGCTCTTATTACGGAGAAAAATAATCTGATTTTATAGAATTCACAGTAAAAAGGCATCGATGTGCTGATCGCCGCCATGAAAAAGACAATCCCGCTTTTTTTTATGGCAAACATGTAAATATATTCTTATCCTAGCATTTAAAAAAAAATAAAAATAAATAAATACATGTACGTTCTATAGTCCTAGCTGTCATATATCCCTTTACTTTCTGAAATTACACAGTGTTGGATCTTTGAAAGTGAAATATTCATGTACAATGTTACTTCCTATATATACTAGGGACGCTATAAGCCCCCTCACAATGTATCCGCTGCACCTCCATCAGCTACAGGGTGATGACGTGCCAGAGGAACTTCCAATACTCACTATGATAATATCCTTAATTACTCTTATATATCAAGGATTAAACTTATTTTTTGCCACCCAGCTTTCCATTTCAGTTTGACAGAAATCGGCAATTAGAAGACAGATTAGGTAAAATAAGTTAAGTTGAGCAAAACGATGTCTACTCGCTTATATAGCGCCAGTAATTCCACTGCGCTGTACAGATATTATCTCAACTGTCCCCATTGGGGCTCACAATCTACGTTCCATAAACTGTCCCCATTGGGGCTCACAATCTACGTTCCATAAACTGTACCCATTGGGGCTCACAATCTACGTTCCCTCAACTATCGCCATTGGGGCTCACAATCTACGTTCCCTCAACTGTCCCCATTGGGGCTCACAATCTACGTTCCCTCAACTGTCCCTATTGGGGCTCACAATCTACGTTCCCTCAACTGTTGCCATTGGGGCTCACAATCTACATTCCCTCAACTATCCCCATTGGGCTCACAATCTACGTTCCCTCAACTATCCCCATTGGGCTCACAATCTACGTTCCCTCAACTATCCCCATTGGGACTCACAATCTACGTTCCCTCAACTGTCCCCATTGGGGCTCACAATCTACGTTCCCTCAACTGTCGCCATTGGGGCTCACAATCTACGTTCCCTATCAGTCTTTGGAGTGCGTGAGGCAATTGGAGAACCTGAAGGAAACTCGCGCAAAAACGGGGAGAAGATGAAAACTCCTTGCAGATGTTGACCTTGGTGGGATTTGAACCCAGGACCCAAACTCTGCAAAGGCCAGTGTGCTGCCCCCAAGACTAGTTTAGCAGCCACATTGGTAGTCCGGTGCCATAGGCCGAGGAACTTTGTACCACTTTGCAGCATCCTCACCGCCTCCTCCGATTAATAGGGACTGCAACGTCATTACGTTTTATTCCGAAACACGCATGATGTCGTGCTGGACCTACTAATGAGAAGAGGCCCCAGGGGCCGCATGTGGCAGGAGCTCTGGTTACGATAACCACAGATGACCAATGTGGCAACTGGACCAAGTTACTGCACATTTTTTTCTCCACTCTAGAAAATGTGCATTTGTTAACCTCTGACCAGACTTGAATGCATTATTATGTCCTGATTGTGGTGTTTTTACTGCAATAGGATATATCATGGTATATATGGTGGAGGGCAGAGGAGCGGTGCCCATGCCGTCAGAGGTTGATGCTGCGATCAGCGCGATCAATAGTGAGCACAACATTAAAAAGGTTTGACAGAGGTAGCTGCACTGCATTGGTCCGATGCTATAGTAAGGTACTGATGTGAGACTATGATAACCGGGTGCCTGACAAAGACCCTCTTTTTATTCCATCACTAAAAAAAAAAAAAAATTGTTAAAAAAATAAATAAAATAATCTATCCTCTCTCTGCTCAAATGAATGAAAGTTGCAGGTCTGGGAATGGAATGAGACGAGAATGATTTATACATTTTTTTAAATAAATTAAAACATTTTCAGTTAGCAAAAAAGCTTTACCGTCCTAAAACCCTATAAGGGTAACGTGCAAACATTTTTTTCAGACAGATACCGCTCGGAATCTACCTGAAATAGCGCCCATAAAATGATAGCGCAGCCCAATGTAAAAATGACATTTCCGAGCCCATGTTCCGCCTTTTGTCACAACTTTTATGTGCTTAAGGGTTGGGACACCTTGAAACGGTTAAAAGTAGTAACATGGGCATTCTCAAAAACGAAGCCGTCCGCTCCATATACTTGAAAGCAGAAAGCAAAGATGCCGGTGGCGGAGCTGCAGCAAAAACGACGACCAAACCGCCAGCAAAGCCGATTCGGGAAGAAGGCCGCCGGCTTTCTCCTCATTTGATTTTGCCTTGTACACATATCCTAAATTTGGTATTGTCATAATCGTTAAACCATAGGATATAATATTTATACTGTATGGCACAAAAAAAAGACAAAGAAAAAACAATAATAGCAGCGCATCTCCTCCTCCACTCATCCCCTCTAAAATCATTGATTGGTGCCAATAAAAACGCAAAATAAAAGCAGGTCCAAAAAAATCCAATCCAGAAAAGGTTAAAAAACAAAATAAAGCAGAAAAGCCATATGACTGATGAATAGCCTAGCTGGATTTTTTTTCCACATATGACCGTATTTTCCCCTCTATATAACTTCCCAGGGTTAGATGCGATGCTATGCTAATGTACCGCTGCTACTGGTAATATCGGATATTACCATAATGGGTTTTTCCAAATAGGTGATCTATGTCAAAACTGAAATTAAACAGCCTTTGTTTCCGTTCTTAACGTGATCATTAGTTGAAATTCTACTTAATTATGTCACGTCATGCAAATCCAATAATTATGTTAATATCGTGCACAGCCGTGACGTCACATTAATCGCAGGAGCGCTATCGGGGACTCAGAGTCTTCAGGTAGAGCCAATGGACATCCGCCCTCTAGTGTCCGCAAGGAGGACTTCCAGGAGAATTCCCGTCATATTCATGTGCTGATAATGTACACTGTTGTACTTAGCTACAATGATTGCATGAGACACCATCGTCTGCGGGCGCTGAACACCTCGGACAACAGCGGATCACAGTGTAATATACCATATCTGACCGAATACACTGGAGATTCCTGCAAGACAAGTCCGGCCCTGCAGCAGCTGGTAACACTCCGCCTTAAACCTGGAAACCACATGACAAGACAACGTCAGTAAACGGGCCGCGGTTTGAAAACATGCTGCAGATCTCCAAATCCGCACAATTCCCTACCTGCTGCAGGAGTGCCAGGGAACGTCACCACGGATTACCTCCATTGCAATCCAGTAAGTAACATTCGCAGTTCACCTTGTCCAAAAACCAACAATGAAATCCGCATGCAAGTCCAGCAGATTTTAATGCTGATTTTAATATGGATTTGGTAATGGAAAAATGGCTTGATGGATGCCCCGGAAAAGCCAAGTAGACAGTCACTTATTTTCCCTATAAATCAGGTCTACTCATGTGCTTCAGCATCGGATATACTGTTCTTAGCGTGTACTATATGGGCAGGAGGAAAGGTTACTGCAGTCAGCTGCGGACTCCAGTGGCTTCTAGTGTACGCCAATGGGAGTTCAACTAGATAGATAGATAGACAAACACACCGACAGTCCAAACGATAGCGCTCACATCTTCTTAAAATTATTGTTTTATTGATTCAGTAGCGTGAAAGGCACAAGAAATGGTTGAACACAACAGCCCCAAAAATTAAAAAGGCAGAAGAGAAATATCCGCTACGCTCCCAAGAAACATGTTTCAGACCTACATCGTCTGCAGGTCTGAAGCACGTTCCTGGGAGCGCGGTGGATAATTCTCTTCTGCCTTTTTAATTTTTGGGCTGTTGTGTTCAACCATTTCTTGTGCCTTTTATACTACTGGCGCAATAAAGTCATTTTTTTTTTAAAGAAGATGTGAGTGACGGCTATCGTTTGGACTGTTGCGGTTACTGAAGTATTTTGCAGTGTACCCCGGACAGATGAGCAGATAGCGCCTTTTCATATTTAGATATACACATATACTAGAGATGAGTAAACTCCAGTGGAAATTAATTTTATAAAAATCTGCATTTGCAAAAATGTGGATTTCTTTTTGCAATTCACTTCTACGCAGATCCAGCAAAATGGTGACCATTGTCGGCCATTTTTCTGAACCGTAAGGCTATGTGCACACGTTCAGGATTTCTTGTAGAAAATTTCTGAGAAAAACCTGAAATTTTCTGCAAGAAATCTGCATGCGTTTTTTGTGTGTTTTTGCCGCGTTTTTTTTTCCCGGACATTTCCCACTGCATTTTATAGTGGGAAATCCGCAAAAAAACCCGCAAAATTAATGAACATGCTGCGTTTTTTTTACCGCGATGCGTTTTTTTCGTGGAAAAAAAACGCATCATGTGCACAAAACATGCAGAATTCATTCAAAATGATGGGATGTATATTGTATGCTGTTTTTTTTTTGCGGTTTTATAGCGTTTTTATCGCAAAAAAAAACAGCGAAAAATCAGCAACGTGTGCACACAGCCTTACGGTAAAAAATAAAAAAATCCTTACCTCACACATCTCTAGCCTCTCTGCTTTTTACCATCACCCATCCAAGTCCTTGTTGCATCTTCTGATTCGTGCCACTCGCTCTCACATCCTTGGATCTCTCACGCTGTGCCAAGACTTTTGCATGTCGGTGCAAGGTCATAGTGTACGACATGACATCTTCACATCAGGACCTTTCGCCTGCTTCTGCAGAACCCGGCTCAGTGAGAGTGATCTGGGGGATTTCAGCGCAAGCGGCATGAATCAGAACATGCGACGAGGGCCGGAGAGGTGACGGAATGGAGCCAAAGAAGTGATCGTCAAGGTGAGAATAAGGATCTCTTTTTTTTCTTTTACATTTTTTTATATATTACATCTCTTTATTCCCCATAGCATAATATAATATAATATATATATATATATATATATATATATATATATATATATATATATATATATATATATATATTTACTATGAGGCTAGTATTTTTTTTTTAAAAGAAAAAAGTTTTGTACTTGTTTGTCACATATACATGTATTGTATGTTTTACATCTAATTTAATATCAGACTCTCGCCTACCATCGAAACCTTCAAAAAGAACCTGAAGACCCACCTCTTCTGACAAGCCTATAACCTGCAGTAACCACCGATCCACCGAACCGCTGCACGACCATCTCTATCCTCACCTACTGTATCCTCACCCATCCCTTGTAGATTGTGAGCCCTCGCGGGCAGGGTCCTCATTCCTCCTGTACCAGTTGTGACTTGTATTGTTCAAGATTATTGTACTTGTTTTTATTATGTATACCCTCCTTACATGTAAAGCGCCATGGAATAAATGGCGCTATAATAATAAATAATAATAATAATAATTTTGCGTTTCCATTTTTCGCATGATAAAGACTGTTTGATGTTCAGCAAAGTGACATTTTACGAGTAAAGCAACAGCAGAAGCCACAAGTTTGTGAAGCGAGTCAATTCTGCTGCAGCTCCCGGGAGCGAGTAGCCACATTTTAACCTTCAAGAGCCTCCATCTCCACACCTCTAACAAGGAGCAATGAGCACTCACCTTGACGGCTCCTTCTGAGCCTTCTTCTTTAAAGTCATCATATTTCATTACTTCCGCCATAATGAAACCTTTCTCAAAATCTGTGTGTATCTTCCCTGCAGCCTGAGGAGCCTTTGTCCCTTTCTGTCAAAAGCAGAGATAAAAAAAAAAAGAATTGTTCAACAAGCTGGATTACAGGAGGGGTGGTTCAGTTTGCTGATCTGGACCTGGACTTATGTGTAAGAGATTCTTTCTTGGACCTTAAAATGTTCCTTATGGGTAATGCAAAACTATTGGCCTACAAAACCTATGCCAATTCTCTCAATATTGAGCTTCATACATTTCTGCTTGGTGGCAAATTAATAAATTTTACGGGAAAAAAAGGGCAAATATTAAAATATATTTTTTATACATTCTCTTAATTTGAATGCACATTTGGCCAATAGCTTCAGCGTTACAGGGTTAGGGTTAAACAAGAACCTCTGCTATGTAAACCAGTTTTTCCCCTATAAAATCAGTATTCACAGGTTACATGTTACAGCTAAATATGGATAAAATAAAGTGCAATTGGAAAGATACGTTTAGTTTTGTAATTGTTCTGTATTGAAAAAAAAAAGAAGAATGAAAATAGGCAGTTTTTTCAAGGGCTTTGATTCAGTATTAAAAGATATCAGTCTTCCATGACGCTCCGGGACATACAAGTTCCAAGTCCACCACCCACGTTTGAGAAATAACAGTGACTTGAGGCTGCCTAATAACGCGTGTGAAGCTGCTTAGGATCCTGACATGGTAAAGCACAGTTTTTACAATGCAAGATGTATTGGGCTAATATGGCTACTCACTGATGCTTACCTTATTAAATATCTGTGCACATTAGATACAGAGCGGATGTAATCATTCTCGTTATAAAAACCACCCTTCATTATTCCTTAGTTATGTCCCTCGCTAAGGGCAAAGTGGACGTTTATCACTCATCTGTCTTACTTTAGGTACTAGCGCAGACAAAGAAAAAAGCTAAGCAAGGAAACAAGATATCAGGAGGTTTTTGAAAAGTGTACAAAGTAAACTTTTCTCCTTTAAGGCTACTTTCACACTAGCGTTTTCTGCAATCCGTCACAATGCGTCGTTTTGCAGAAAAAACGCATCCTGCAAAAGTGCTTGCAGGATGCGTTTTTTCCCCACAGACTTGTATTGACGACGCATTGCGACGGATTGCCACACGTCGCATCCGTCGTGCGACGTGCTTTGGCGGACCGTCGGGAGCAAAAAACGCTACATGTAACGTTTTTTGCTCCTGACGGACCGCTTTTTCCCTCCCCATGGGGCAGCGGATGCGCCAGAGAAATGCATCCGCTGCCTCCGTTGTGCAGTGCGTTAAACGCTAGCGTCGGAATCTCTGCCCGACGAATTGCGACGGGGAGATTCCGACGCTAGTGTGAAAGTAGCCTAAAAAAAAAAAAGTATCCAAAATTTGTCAACACTTTTCAGTAATTCCGTATCTTCCAGGGAGAACTGTTCAAAGTTCTGCAAAGTTCTTCAGCTATCAAGGACTTTATAAGCATTCCTGACCTGGTCACGGAACATAAAATACTACACTCAGTGGCCAAGGAACTGCGTATTATTTACCTACAAAGCTCCGAAAAATATATACAGGGTGGTCGAAAAGTAGGTGGACAGTATGTGTAAAAGGGTTATGAAGGGGGAGATTTATCAAACATTGTTTTTGGGGTTCAAAGTTCTCACCACACATCTATATAAGTCTCTTGGGGAGGTCTAGTTTCCAAAATGGGGTCACTTGTGGGGGGGGTTTCTACAGGGGCTTTGCAAACGCAGCATGATGCCCCCAGACCATGACGCCCCCAGTCTGCATTCCAAAACGTCACTACTTCTCTTCCGAGCTCCGACGTGCACCCAAATAGTGGTTTACCCCCACATATGGGGTATTGGAGTACTCAGGACAAACTGGACAACAACTTTTGGGGTCCACTTACTCCTTTTACCCTTGGAAAAATTAAAAAATTGTTGCTAAAAGATCATTTTTGTGACTAAAAAGTTAAATGTTCATTTTTTCTCTTCCATGTTGCTTCAGTTGCTGTGAAACACCTGAAGGGTTAATAAACTTCTTGAATGTGGTTTTGAGCACCTTAAGGGGTGCAGTTTTTAGAATGGTGTCACTTTTGGGTATTTTCAGCCATATAGACCCCTCAAACTGACTTCAAATGTGAGGTGGTCCCTAAAAAAAAATGGTTTTGTAAATTTTGTTGAAAAAATGAGAAATCGCTGGTCAAATTTTAACCCTTATAACTTCCTAACAAAACAAATTTTATATCCAAAATTGTGCTGATGTAAAGTAGACATGTGGGAAATGTTATTAACTATAGTGTCACATAACTCTCTGGTTTAACAGAATAAAAATTCTAAATAAATAATAATAATAAATCAAAATAAATGTTATTTTCTGTCCACCTACTTTTGGACCACCCTGTATATACAGATATCTTTTACTTTTCTCATATATGTAGATGTATATTACTCAGTAGTATAACAGAGGCAATTAGAACATTTTACCTACACACACACGTACATACAATATATATATACACACACACACAGTGAATGAAATAATTGTCCCTTGAATATTTTGTAAGTTTGCCCGCTGACAAAGACGCACTCTATAATTTTAAGGGAAGGTTAATTTTAACTTTAAGAGAAAGAATATCAAAATTAAAATCCAGAAAATCACATTGTATAAATTATATAAATGTATTTGCATTTTGCAGTGAAAAAAAAGTATTTGATCCCTCTGGCAAACAAATCTTAATACTTGGTGACAAAACCCTTGTTGGCAAGTACAGCAGTCAGACATTTTTGTAGATGATGATGAGGTTTTCGCACATGTCAGGAGGAATTTTGGTCCACTCCTCTTTGCAGATCATCTCTAAATCATTAAGATTTTGAGGCTGTCGCTTGGCAACTTGGAGCTTCAACTCCCTCCATAAGTTTTCTATGGGATTAAGGTTTGGAGACTGGCTAGGCCACTTCATGACCTTAATGTGCTTCTTTTTGAGCCACTCCTTTGTTGCCTTGGCTGTATGTTTTGGGTCATTGTCTTGCTGGAAGACCCAGCTACAACCCATTTTTAATGTCCTGGCGGAAGGAAGGAGGTTGTCACTCAGGATTTTTACAGTACATGGCTCCATCATTCTACCATTGATGCAGTGAAGAAGTCCTGTGCCCTTAGCAGAGAAACACCCCTAAACCATAATGTTTCCACCTCCATGCTTGACAGAGGGGACGGTGTTCTTTGGGTCATAGGCAGAATTTCTCTTCCTCCAAACACGGAGAGTTGAGTTAATGCCAAAGAGCTCAATTTTTGTCTCATCTGACCACAGCACCTTCTCCTAGTCACTCACAGAATCATCCAGATGTTCATTGGCAAAATTTAGACGGGCCTGCACATGTACCTTCTTGAGCAGGGGCACATTGCGGGCATTGCAGGATTTAAAACCTTTATGGTGTAAACCAATGGTTTTCTTGGGGACTGTGGTCCCAGCTGCCTTGAGATCATTAACAAGTTCCCCTGTGTGTAGTTTTAGGATAATCTCCCACCTTCCTCATGATTAAGGATACCCCACGAGGTGAGATTTTGCATGGTGACCCAGATCGATGTCGATTGACAGTCATTTTGTATTTCTTCCATTTTCTTACTATTGCACCAACAGATGTCTCCTTCTCACCCAGCGTCTTACTTATGGTTTTGTAGCCCACTTCAGCTTTGTGCAGGTCTATGATCTTGTCCCAGACATCCTTATAAAGCTCTTTTGGTCTTGCCCATGTTGCAGAGGTTAGAGTCTGACTGATTAATTGAGTCTGTGGACAGGAGTCTTTTATAAAGGTGACTATATAAGACAGCTGTCTAATGCAGGTAACTAGTTGATTAGGAGAGTTTTAGGCTGTGTGCACACATTGCGGATTTTGCTGCAGATCCGCAGCAGTTTCCCATGAGTTTACAGTACAATGTAAACCTATGGGAAACAGAAAATGCTGTGCCCATGCTGCAGAAAAAAACGCGCGGATTCCGCTGCGGTTTACACCTACTACACAATAGGAATCCGCAGGTGTAAAACCGCAGGGGAATCCGCACAAAATCTGCATAAAAACCGCGGTAAATCCGCAGGTAAAACGCAGTGCCTTTTACCTGTGGATTTCTAAAATCCACTGCGGAAAAATCCGCAGAGGTCCATTCTACGTGTGCACATACCCTAACTCATCTGTTGGAGCCAGAACTCTTGGTTGGCAGAAATACTTATTTTTCACTGCAAACTGCAAATAAATTTAAATAATTTATATATTGTGATTGTATACACACACCCATACATACATAGATGTGTGTTTATAAATATAAATTAAGATATATAGATATATATATACACACACACACCCATGAGTTTAGAAATATAAATGTATTTGTGTAATTTATTTACACACCTACATACGTATATGTATATATATATATATATATATATATATATATATATATATATATATATATATATATATATATATATATATATACATATATATACATACACACACTAGATGGTGGCCCGGTTCTAACGCATCGGGTATTCTAGAATATGCATGTCTATGTAGTATATTGCACAGCCCACGTAGTATATTGCCCAGCCACATAGTATATTGCCCAGCCACATAGTATATTGCCCAGCCACATAGTATATTGCCCAGCCACATAGTATATTGCCCAGCCACATATACTATATATACTATGTGGCCACATAGTATATTGCCCAGCCACATAGTATATTGCCCAGCCACATAGTATATTGCCCAGTCACATAGTATATTGGCCAGTCATGTAGGATGCACCATATCCCTGTTAAAAAAAAAATAATTAAAATAAAAAATAGTTACATGCTCACCTTCCGGAGCGGATTGAAGCGGACGGTTACCGATGCTCATCGCACGCTCCGGTCTGAAGAGTGCATTGATGACCGCACGTCATCATCTTGCGAAACCGCAATGCATGGAGCGGTCACCGGGGAGTCGCGAGGAGCATCGGTAACCGGCCGCTTTAATCCAGGGGCTCCGGAAGGTGAGTATGTAACTATTTTTTTTTTTTTAATTATTATTTTTAACATTAGATCTTTTTACTATTTTACTATTAGTAGTAAAAAGTTGGTCACACAGGGTTAATAGCAGCGTTAACCGAGTGCGTTACACCGCGGTCAACGCTGCCATTAACCCTGTGTGAGCGCTGACTGGAGGGGAGTATGGAGCGGGCACTGACTGGGGGGAGGAAGGAGCGGCCATTATTCCGCCGGACTGTGCCCGTCGCTGATTGGTCGTGGCAGCCATGACAGGCAGCTTGCGAGACCAATCAGCGACTTGGATTCCATGACAGACAGAGGCCGCGACCAATGAATATCCGTGACAGACAGAAGGACTGAAGTGACCCATAGACAATTATATAGTGTATATATATATATATATATATATATATATATATATATATATATATATATATATATATATATATTGTAATTCCGCGATCACTCGTGGGTTGGGAAATACTTGCTTGGCAGCAAGATTTAAGGCACAGAGGAACACTTTCCACTTTAAACAGTCTATGAGTTTTATTATACAGTCATAAACCGTACCACGAACAGTTCATTACACACTGTATACAGTTGTGGCCAAAAGTATTGACACCCCTGCAATTCTGTCAGATAATACTCAGTTTCTTCCTGAAAATGATTGCAAACACAAATTTTTTGGTATTATTATCTTCATTTAATTTGTCTTAAATGAAAAAACACAAAAGAGAATGAAGCAAAAAGCAAAACATTGATCATTTCACACAAAACTCCAAAAATGGGGCAGACAAAAGTATTGGCACCCTCAGCCTAATAGTTGGTTGCACAACCTTTAGCCAAAATAACTGCAACCAACCGCTTCCGGTAACCATCAATGAGTTTCTTACAATGCTCTGCTGGAATTTTAGACCATTCTTCTTCGGCAAACTGCTCCAGGTCCCTGATATTTGAAGGGTGCCTTCTCCAAACTGCCATTTTTAGATCTCTCCACAGGTGTTCTATGGGATTCAGGTCTGGACTCATTACTGGCCACCTTAGAAGTCTCCAGTGCTTTCTCTCAAACCATTTTCTAGTGCTTTTTGAAGTGTGTTTTGGGTCATTGTCCTGCTGGAAGACCCATGACCTCTGAGGGAGACCCAGCTTTCTCACACTGGGCCCTACATTATGCTGCAAAATTTGTTGGTAGTCCTCAGACTTCATAATGCCATGCACACGGTCAAGCAGTCCAGTGCCAGAGGCAGCAAAGCAACCCCAAAACATCAGGGAACCTCCGCTATGTTTAACTGTAGGGACCATGTTCTTTTCTTTGAATGCCTCTTTTTTTCTCCTGTAAACTCTATGTTGATGCCTTTGCCCAAAAAGCTCTACTTTTATCTCATCTGATCAGAGAACATTCTTCCAAAACGTTTTAGGCTTTTTCAGGTAAGTTTTGGCAAACTCCAGCCTGGCTTTTTTATGTCTCGGGGTAAGAAGTGGGGTCTTCCTGGGTCTCCTACCATACAGTCCCTTCTCATTCAGACGCCGATGGATAGTACGGGTTGACACTGATGTACCCTCGGACTGCAGGGCAGCTTGAACTTGTTTGGATGTTAGTCGAGGTTCTTTATCCAACATCCGCACAATCTTGCGTTGAAATCTCTTGTCAATTTTTATTTTCTGTCCACATCTAGGGAGGTTAGCCACAGTGCCATGGGCTTTAAAGTTCTTGATGACACTGCGCACGGTGGACACAGGAACATTCAGGTCTTTGGAGATGGACTTGTAGCCTTGAGATTGCTCAGGCTTCCTCACAATTTGGTTTCTTAAGTCCTCAGACAGTTCTTTAGTCTTCTTTCTTTTCTCCATGCTCAATGTGGTACACACAAGGACATGGGACAGAGGTTGAGTCAACTTTAATCCATGTCAACTGGCTGCAAGTGTGATTTAGTTATTGCCAACACCTGTTAGGTGCCACAGGTAAGTTACAGGTGCTGTTAATTACACAAATTAGAGAAGCATCACATGATTTTTCGAACAGTGCCAATACTTTTGTCCACCCCCTTTTTATGGTTGGTGTGGAATTATATCCAATTTGGTTTTAGGACAATTATTTGTGTTTTTTTCATTTAAGACACATTAAATGAAGATAATAACAAAGAATTTGTGTTTGCAATCATTTTCAGGAAGAAACTGAGTATTATCTGACAGAATTGCAGGGGTGTCAATACTTATGGCCACAACTGTAGGAACATGACATTAAGTTGCGTTCACTAAACATGCTGGACCTTACTCCGTCCAGTTACCATGGGTGACCGCACAGTTCATTAACTGACCCTCGTCAGTACACACGGTCCCCCAACTCTTGGTTACCTTCTTGGAGCTCCTGCTCCACACGCTGATCTCCTGTCAGCCCTCTCTCTTGGGGAAGCTGTCTTACTGGGATCACCGTCCTTTTGACCAGGGCACTCACGACAGCCCAGACCCGCAGAAGAAACGGTAGCTTCCCCAACACAGTGCCATCACAGACTCTGCACATTCGGCCTGTGTGTGTGCTGTTCAGGAAGTCTGTCCCCACTTGGGAGAGTCCAACACACATGCCTTCAGATCCAAGGCCTCACCACGTGCTCTTCATGACATCCGTCCCCACCTGGGACCGTCCAACACACAGGCCTTCCAGGACCTTACACACGGACCAATCAGGTCCATACATTCTCTCATGTGACCAGTCCTCAGTCACATTATATATCAGTAACCACTTCCACGGGTGGGAGGTGTGTGATTAGTCAGACCCGCCAAGCTCTCCGACTAACTCTGTAAGTCTCTCTTTAAAGCTACACAACAATACTTGCGGGACTCCAGGCCGCAGAACAACATTATCGGCTTACAGCGCAGTATCTCCCTCTGCGACACATACCGGCCATTTGCAATCATGCCGGACACTTTCACAAACCCAGTTACGTCTCCATGCGTATCCTGAGGAGCCCACACAGCGCCCCTTAGCTGCAGCATGGGTCACTGCATCACAATATATATTCTCACACAACCGTATGTATACGCGCACACAGACGCGTCTAGAGAGATATATGCACACACATTTTGAACATATATACACACATACATAGAGACACACACACCTCTGTATAATATATATGTGTGTTCGTGTGTGTATATATGCGTGTGTGTGTGTGTACACATACATACACATTATATATACATACACACATACACATTTATATATGGACACACCCGTATATATATATATTTAAATATTCATTATACATACACACCAGTAATTAGCTGATATATTGTATGAGTAAATACATATATCCTTTGCACTGTGAGATATAAACCAATAGAGAACGATTCTTGAATTTCGTGTGGACAGATTGACAACACTGTTGGCATCGTGTATTTTTAGCGCTACCTCTGACCCTGTCCCCGCTAAGAGGCTCTGCATACTGCATACATTTGTAAGTCCCTGTAGCAGGGGATAGAGAATTAAATCTCTCGAGCTTCTCTCTAGAAATACTATTACTTTGATCGAAAATCAAAGGAATGCTGCAGTCTTTGTGCGTTCTTGCAATAATTACATATTTTTGTAATACATAATTTGTAGCTACATCCGCTCCGCCGTACACGGGGAATAATAGGAGCCCTCACACAGGGTATTTCCATTTAAAAAGCAAAAAAAAAAAAGACGTTTCCCTCCTCATTGTCCTGTGGGAGCAAATTAGTCAGTCGCCACGGGCACAATCAGCGAATATAAATATTTTAAACCCATATCATCGCGGTTTTTATTAGTGTCAGGACGGAATGTGTGGCAGTATCAGAACAAAGTCTACCTCTTAAATTAGAAACCACTTAAAGGGATGAATTATTACGCACGGGCTTTACGTTTTTTGGATACCAGCTGTGTATCTGCGAGGAGTATAATGATGTTATATTGCTTTCACAGTTGAAAATGCAACCCTGGGAAGAAGAAAAAGAAGGAGAAGAAAAAAAAAAAAAAAAAAAAGGGGGAGGACGGAAAACACCTACAAACCAAACAAAGTTAGTGCATGCGGACTGAAGAGCGGCATCAATTTAACTGGAGAAGAAGCTCGGTCACACAGATTAACCAAGCACAATGCTGGCGTTTCTTATCTCTGCCCGCAGGAAGGGGGGAAGCCCGATCCTACAGGATGAAGAAATGCAGGCTATGTAATAGGCAGAATCAATTGTTACCGGCCTCAATCAATGCCGCTCCACTTTCACCGTTCAGCGGCTCTCAAATAATTAACGTTATCCTGGACACACATCCAAAAAAAAAAAAAGAGGGCTCTCGTGTAATGACTAGCTCACCTCCGCCATGACAGACTACAAAGTGTCTGATATCAATCTCAATTCACCAGCGGATGAATAAAGTCCCAGCCTTACCTTGACGGTCCAAGCGCGCACTTCATCGGGGCCGGCGGTGAAAAAGTATTCGAGCTGTAGTGCCGCGTAGCCAGTTTTAATAATCTTGGACAAAGCACTGAAACAAGAAGGCAAGTGATGAGTTATACCGGCGCATCAAGAAGCGGCTTACATCAACTCCTACATTTAATTAACCCCTTGTGTTATATTAACAAAAAAAAAAAAACAAAAAAAAAAAACACGGGAAAAAAAAAAGTATTTCTTTCGTTTACATCACTTGGCGGTTAGTTACATTAAAACGTCAAAATTACACTTCACCGTTTTATTTCTTTGCATATGCTTCCAACATCCTATTAACATATGACGAAAGAATTTCGGGTTGATTGTCGCCAGTGGATATACCTACCCCCCTTCGCCCCAAACACACATTTTCTCCCCCCTACCCCCATGTCTTATGCTATAATTAAAAACCCTGCACTCAGATGACAGATGACAGTTAAAAACTTAATTTAAAATAAATCTTTTCAACTCTGTCGCCTGATAAAGAAAGGAGAAGATTCCCTCTTTATAATGGTAATTACTCTGTCATTTATTATTCTATCAGTGCAAGCAATTAAATTACAGCAAGGAAATAGTTGATAATAAAGTGTAGGGAAAATGAATGCTAATTAACCTTTGTGTCACTTTCTCTTCCAGATACTTCTGCTTCTCCTCATCACTCATGTCTTGCAGATTCAGTTCCAAGGCCCCACTAAAAGGAATGACCAAGGCCCCCGGGTCATGCTTGTCCACCCACTCCTTAATTTTTATCAACCTGTAGACAAAAGAGGGCACAACATTATCTTGTAGTGCATGCATGACGGTGCCACATTCATTATTATCAAGTAGCCCATACATATTCATAAGAATCACGCGGCTTTTTGACGCCACCTTCTTGTGTATTGCTTTCCAAGGTCAAGACATTTACCGGTTGTGATTGCTTCAGGTGTACTCCATTAATATTTCACTCTTATCTGCCTTTACTTTGGACTTTTTTTTTTATGTGAGTGAAGTATTAATATCGGAAGATGGTAAAAATAAAAAAAAAAGTTGGACTTTGTTCACTTCTTTATTTTTGCAGACTTGGGGAAGGGGGGGGTGAAAAAAAGACAGAAACCATGGAACGCCCTAAACCAATTGTAAGCCAGCTGGGCACCAATAGTATTTGTAGTGCAACAGATCTGTCAGGATTGCCACTTCTGTTATAAAGGGTAGCCACAATGGTGGTGTTCACACAGTCTTCAGCCAATATTTTACAGTATGAGTACGAACCGCAATATCCGATTTGGCCATGGGTATCGTGACCGGGACTTAACCACCTCATAGGCACATGTGAGATTCAGGAGACCCATGTCGAGTCCGGACGTTGCGGTCCGTACTTGGACAATGAATGTTGGAAGTTTCAAACAAGCCATATAGTTTTAGTATTTACAAAAGGTACACCCCCTGATGAAGCTTGATGCGAAACGTGCGTTTTGTGTCTTTTCTTTGATAAAGTGTACTCCATGCCACTATGCATTATTATCATAATGCCTTATGATCAAGGGCCTTAGCTTATACAGCACTGGCTATCTTGGTTTGCACCTTTTGACTATCTGTCCTCTCTCATATTCACACCAGTGATTTTTGTTATCGCGTACCTACCTCTAGTATTTTATATGTCTGACTTTTGTATGTTTTTCAGCATTTTTTATCCAATAAAGAATTTTTTTTTTATTGAATTTGAACATTACACATTTCTATATAGGTATTCTAGTTAAAAAGGTAGTAAGCAATTGACCCTTTTGGGGATATTGTCCCTCCACAGACACGTATGGGCCTCACAAAGCCCCATAGTAATCAATCTGCTGAGGTTTGGTACGTCCCGTGAACTGGAATATTCAACTACAGCTAAAAAGTACCGTAACTGCACCAATATAGGCCATCTTTAGAGACGGGATCAACAGCAGAAGTGATGCCTCACTTTGAGGGGAACAATAGCGGCTTTTGGGTTGGAATCTTGAAGCAACCTGAGCACCTACATACAGAAAACCGTTGAGCCCAAACAGTGAATTAATTTAATACCACATCTACAAAGACAACTGTTAGGGTACCGTCACACAGTGGCATTTTGATCGCTACGACGGCACGATCCATGACGCTCCAGCATCGTAACAATATCGCTCCAGCGTCGTAGACTGCTGTCACACTTTGTAATGTACGACGCTGGAGCGATAATTTCATGACGTATGTGCGATGTAGAAGCCGTTGGTTACTATGCGCACATCGTATACAATATCGTGCACACCTTTGTTACACCATGCGATCATGCCGCCACAGCGGGACACTAGACGACGAAAGAAAGTTTCAAACGATCTGCTACGACGTACGATTCTCAGCGGGGTCCCTGATCGCAGGAGCGTGTCAGACACAGCGAGATCGCTGGAACATCACTGATATATCGCTGGAACGTCACAAATCGTGCCGTCGTAGCGATCAAAATGCCACTGTGTGACGGTACCCTTAGTGTTGCTTAAAGGGGATGTCCGGAATTACAAAAGACAAAGTGTTTCTTTCCAGTTTCAGAAGAGGGCTATGTCTTTAATTACAGCCTAATCCCATTAAAATGAAGAGTGCTTAACCCTCCGTCACATACAATATTCGGACTAACGAGTTCACATACAATGTGCCTGTCAGGCGCCTGCTGGAAAAATACCTATAATATCTAATGTTTGCAATTTCAGTGCTCTAAAAGTGATCAGTGACCTTCATAGGGATGTAATAAAAGAGACTACACATAATCAGTTGCAAAAAAAAACATTTACTTAACATAAAACTAATAACTATGAAATACAAACTTTTCAAAACTCCCGCCAAATAGTCCCCAGTTCGACTCTCTCCAAAAAATGTACAAAGAAAATTTTTGAACACAAACTTAATTTTAAGGTACCTTAAGTACTATTAAAAACATATTCAATCAGAAGTAGATGCTGAGGTTTCCCCAGAAAAGTCACACTTGCAGAGCAAATAGCAAGAATTACACACCATTTTTGCATGTGTCAGGCAAATTGCTTTATGACATTTGAGACATTCATAATTTGAAAGCCTTCTGGTTCCGCTTTCCGTTTGGCAGGTGGTGCATCTCCTTCTTTTGTGAGGTGGTGCAGATGGATTTTCACCATCATCTTCTGGGCGGAACCTTTTGAGCTGAACTTGAAGGCGAGAGGGGATACCGATTGTTTTCACGCTTCTCCTGCGTAGCTCTCCAAGTACTAGTTCATGGGCCAATTTTTTCAGATACAATCGTCTACGGAGTGGTTCAAGCTTGTTTTCAAGATAAATTACTTGTGAATTTATACCACCCACATTCAACATAGCAAAAAATATGACCATTGGCCAGCGTTTGATGTTTCTGCTGACGTTGAAAGTGGAGCACATCTGATCTGCTGTATCCACACCCCCTTTGGTGGCATTATAAAATGTAATTATCTCCGTTTTTTTTTCTGCCCCAGTCCCAGGATCGATGGCAGCATCATCATGAAGTGTTGATAGAAGAAGTACGATTTTTTTGGCATGTGGTACATAGGAAACTAAAGCCTTTCCATTATGGAATGCAAACATACTGCTGTACTGTTGTCTCTCTTTCACACTTACAAACTGTGGCGGCAATTCCCTTTTGTTTTTTCTTACAGTTCCCACATATGACAGCTTCTGAATTTTCAGATAATCAATCAGATCACAACTTGTAAACCAATTGTCAGCTGTAATATTGCGACCCGATCCAAATAAGGGTTCAGCCAGTCTTTTTACAACATCAATGGGTTTGTTGCTCACACAGTAAGGACCTTCTGGTTGTTTTCCTGCATAAACTTCCAGGTTGTAAGTGTAGGTCTTACTGGCATCAACAAGGGCATAAATTTTTATTCCATATTTGTTTGGCTTTGATGGAATATATTGACGAAAGGCACATCTACCACGAAAACCAGGGAGCATTTCGTCAATAGTGAGATTCTCTCCAGGGTAATAACTTTGTTTACAGTTTACAACAAATCTTTGAAATATATCACGAATTGGAGCAAGTCGGTCATGTGTTTTGCGTTCGGTTCGGGTAGTTCTGTCGTCAAACCGAAGGCAACGAATTAGAATCTTGAATCTGGTTATGGACATAACAAGGCTAAATTTTTCAACTCCATCCCCATCTTTACCCCAAAGTTCCTCCAAACTTTGTCTATTTGCCCTATAAGCTCCTGCAAGGTACAGTAATCCAAAAAAAGCACGCAGTTCTATTTCATCTGTGGGCTTGATGGTTCTGTTGCAGATGTACTTGTCCTTTATAATGTCTATATATTGGTTGGTATATGTGACAATAGAGTCCAGAATGTCATCTGTAAATATACTGTTCCAGCATTCAACTGCAGTTTTTGCATTACGTGCAGTTCCTATTACTGCAGGAAGGTGAGTAATAATGTTTAAAGGTTCCCTACGTTTTTTCTGGAATGGCTTCTTGTTCCGTTTAGTATTTTTA
Source organism: Ranitomeya imitator (assembly GCF_032444005.1). Taxonomy (NCBI): domain Eukaryota; kingdom Metazoa; phylum Chordata; class Amphibia; order Anura; family Dendrobatidae; genus Ranitomeya; species Ranitomeya imitator. Next base: position 45,127,117 of record NC_091288.1, read on the forward strand.
TCTTTTCCAATATAATATGATCCAACTTCTTCAACCTCACCACTGTCACCATCTTGCTGTTTCAGAATCCAGGACACATTCTTCCACCTCATCATGAGAATCAATCTCACTTTCCTCTCCTAAATCCTCATTCAGTGTGAGGTCTCTATCATCTAACAGCATGTTTGTTACTTCCTCAACATCAAGTTGTTTGGATAAATTGTACATTTTCCTCTCCATTTCAGCAGATAATCTGAAGCAAGAGAAGGAATATGTTAGGGAACTACTGTATATGCCTGAGCAGCACACTTTCTTTTATAAAATCTCCCTTATTTCTATGAAATATCCTCACATTTTGTGCTATACATTCATAAAACAAGCTAAATAAACTATTGTGATGAATAAAAACATAAAATACCAACCTTACTGAATGTGACGTATTCACATACAATGAGCCTGAGAGATCTGTGCAGCTATATCCTCTCCCCTGAAGCTCTGAAATCCAACTGTGATATCAGGTTTCACAGACCTTCAAGAGACAGGAGACTACCTGGAGGGAGGGGGTTTCCTCACCATCTGGTGAGGAAGGAGAAATGAAAGTAAAAGAGTAGCGCCTGTCAGATCAGTTGTATGTGACGGAGGGTTAAATGGATTTTCCAGGTTTGGAAAACCTCTCTCCCCTTGGCGCAGTTTGTTTAAAAAAAACAAACAAAAACAAAACTGTGCTTTACTCACTCTTCCTTGGTACAGCGCCAAGTCTCCACCCCGCTCCCAGTATCTGTTATTGTGACTGTGCTCACCGGCTCTGAACGAGTAGACGGGAAGAGCTGCTCAGTTCAATGATTGCATACCGTCTATGTTACCATCAGCGCTGCAGATAGTGCCCTAGCGGCGCTGGACCAGGGGAAGGTGAATAAATCACAGTAAGTTTTTTTTTTTTTTTATAATACACATTGCAGCCAGGGGTTTCCTAAAATTGGAAAACTCCTTTAACTGTAATTCCAGACACATCATCATGAACAAAAGCGGAGTTTTTTTTTTCTGGAAATGAGATTTTTTTTTTATGAATTAAATGACTCAAATATTGGATTCGCCTTATTACCTCTAGTACATTACTTGGTTGCTTTTGGAAAACATAAAATACTATAAAATATAAAAAAAAAGTCTGCAAAAATGAATAATAGTACAAAGTAATCCTATAACATTACACAGTCTCCACCATTAGGCAGGGACCACCCTAGTTTACGCCCAGTACAAGCCTCGTTCAGATGTGTAAGGCTGCTTTCGCAGATACATACATATTTCATCTCACGCATATATAAAAGAAACAATAGAATTTAGAAATGACAGAAGCGGCGCCACGAAACGTCTCATTTTGAACAATGCAATAACTGGGGTTTGATCGCGAGCTAAGCTGCTGCAGCTACTGGAGGTTAATGAAATAATATATAACTTGGGCTTAGCAAAAGCTCAGATTTCTGCTAAAGAAAACAGAAATTTGCATACATTATCTCCGACGGAATCTCGCTTTACATATATCATTTGTAATGATAATTGCGGAACAAGGTTTTCAAAGCTGCAGTTATGTCACTGTTTACACACCACACAATTTACATTCCTGGTCACATGAATCCACGTCATCAGCTGCTAGCGCTGAGTATTTCTGATGGACGCGAGTAATAAAGCCGTGTTATAGGCTGCGGACACTATATACTAATTGTATGTATCGCATAGGCATGCTTACCAACATTCCCAATCTCTCCAGGACGCGGTCCTGCTAACCAAAGAGCAAAAGGGGTGGTGTGAAAGCAACGCTTGCCCAAAAGTGGGAAGTCTTGGGTGGTCCTAGAGGTGGGTCTTGAATTTCCCACCTGTGTTTATATCCAGCCGCCAACAGAGTCTATTAGCTGATCGTGGCAGTATCTTGTGTTGAACCCCATTGATCTGATACTGATGACCTACATAAGTCAAACATCTGGTGCCAGGACAAACCCTTTCATTTTTGTTCTTTAATTGTCTTGTATTTTATTATACTGTAATATTAATCGGAATGGGTGAGCCGATTTATACTGCCCGAACTAGGGCAACATTGAACTGCACAGTATTCCATATTAGCTGTATCACCTTTAACCAGACAACATACATAAAATCTTGATATAATCGGAAATGTTGTAAAAAAAAAAAAAAAAAAAAAAGCAATTACGGTACATGAAAAACGATAAATTATCATAATTAACCTGGGGTTCTCTAATTAACCTGGAGTTCTCCTTTTAGAGAGAACTAAGGTGGTTTAAGGAGACTTAAAGGCCATGCAATGCTGCCTGAGAATTTAAATATGAAAAGAATGGAACTCTACTGACACCTTTTGGATGCATAAATCCTAAAAGTCAATCTCTGCCATTTAAAGGCCTTTCCCCACAAGACTTAGGATAAGAAGCTAAACCAGCAACTATTCGCAGAAACGTGTTTCAGGATGTTTGCCCCTCATCAGTACATATTAGGAGAACTGGCTTGGATCAGTGAGAGGCCTTTGTAGAGTTTCTCCTTGTGGAAAGTACCTACTTGGAATAGGAATTGGGACATTAAAGGAGGCATTAAAGGGGTTGTCCATTCCAAATTGCTAAAGGTACCTTTACACTGAGCGACTTTAGAACGATAACGATAGCGATCCGTGACGTTGCAGCGTCCTGGATAGCGATATCGTTGTGTTTGACACGCAGCAGCGATCAGGATCCTGCTGTGACATCGCTGGTCGGAGCTAGAAGGCCAGCACCTTATTTCGTCGCTGGATCACCCGCTGACATCGCTGAATCGGCGTGTGTGACGCCGATTCAGCGATGTCTTCACTTGTAACCAGGGTAAACATCGGGTTACTAAGCGCAGGGCCGCACTTAGTAACCCGATATTTACCCTGGTTACCATTGTAAATGTAAAAAAAACAAACACTACATACTTACATTCCGGTGTCTGTCGCGTCCCCCGGCGTCCGCTTCCCTACACTCCTCCTGCATCCTGTGTCAGCGCAGGCCGGCCGTAAAGCAGAGCACAGCGGTGACGTCACCGCTCTGCTTTACGGTCGGCGCTTACACATTACAGGGAAGGTGACGGCGAGGGACGCGATAGATACCGGAATGTAAGTATGTAGTGTTTTTTTTTTTTTACATTTACAATGGTAACCAGGGTAAATATCGGGTTACTAAGTGCGGCCCTGCGCTTAGTAACCCGATGTTTACCCTAGTTACCTGGGGACTTCTGCATCGTTGGTCACTGGAGAGCTGTCTGTGTGACAGCTCTCCAGCGACCACATAACGACGAAACAGCGACGCTGAAGCGATCGGCATCGTTGCCTATATCGCTGCAGCGTCGCTTAATGTGACGGTACCTTTAGTCTCGGGTCACTCTGTGTGACTGTAGACTTATGAATCCCTAGTCACACAGAGTGACCTGAGACTTGGCAATTTAGAATGGACAACCCCTTTTTTTGCTGTGCTTTTTTATTATTATTATTTGCAGGCAATACCTGCTCTCTTGGCAGAAAAGAAACATCGTCAAAAAAGCAGGTTTTGCTGAGTGTTTGCTGAGTTTTTTTTACTGCGTTTCCGTCAGGGTACATTTGTCTCTTGTTGTGCATGCTGATAAAGTTTAGTGCAGAAAAAAAAAATCTGATTCAACTTCATCAGGTTTTGGCAAACATGCAGCAAAATCTGATACCTGCGTTTTTTTGCACTACTCATTGCTTTTAAAGGATGAAAAATGCTGCACAAACGCTGAAAGTAGTGATATGCTGAATTTTGCAACTCTCTGACAAAACAGTCAGGAAAAAAAAACGTGTGTGCACGAGATTTCTACAATTTTATAGGCTTTGCAGATAGTGTGAAACGAAGCTGAAGATTTGCATTTAAAAAACATCAAAAGAACGCTGCAGAAATGCAATGTGTGAGCATAGCTTAATAATCTTCCAATGTCTCAATTTCTCTTTGTGGTCAACACTGTGGCTCAGCGGTTAGCACTGTTGCTTTGCAGAGCTGGGGTCCTGGGTTCAAATCCCACCAAGGACAACATCTGCAAGGGGTTTGTTATGTTCTCCCTGTGTTTGTATGGGCTTCTTTCGGGTTCTCCGGTTTCCTCCAATACTACAAAAACTGATAGGGAATCTAGATAGTGAGCCCCAATTGGGACAGTGATGATAAAGTCTGTTTAGCGCTGTGGAATTAAGGACGCTATATAAGCGAGTAAAATAAATACAAATAAAAACTTTCTTAAAGGAAAAAAGTCCTGGCAGGTAAAAATACTCTCCTGAACATTGAAATCCCTCTACTTAGAACCTCGGCTGCTAACAATGAGGTTATTAATGGCTGGTTGATGAATGTTCTGCCACGCTGAATGCATATAGGCAAATCATAAAGATCCGCTGCTGGCAGCTCACTTTGCAATTGCTGACTAATGGCGTCCCAGATGTGCTGGATGGGAGACAAAACCGGAGACGCTGCAGACCATGGTAGCACATTTATGTCACGCAGGCTGCTCATAGTAGTATCGGCAACATGTGGCCTGGGGTTGTTGTGTTGAAAAACAGCTCTTGAGACACTTTGGAGATTATCTGGTAGTCATGGACCCATGGCTAGTATGACATGCAAGAAATATAGGCAGTTATGTGATACATTAACACTTTTCGCAAATAATAAGAAACAATTGGCTTATAAAATTGAATATAATCCCATGTTTTAAATTCACTGTATGTCCTACTAACTCAAAAAAAATGGCTGGTGTATCGGGCCTTAGTGAACTTCTCAAGATACCGTCAACCGGGAATGAGCAGCACATACTTACCGTGCACCATCATGACACGAGCCGAAAAATGTAGTAAATTTGGTCCAGGTCTGCCCGAATGAGACTATTTTCCTCCAAAAATTTTTGCTTTCCAGTCAGTGAAAGGGTTACACTTCCGCACGGCAGACGGCAGGCAGTGCGCTGCCATTTTATACAGGATTTCTGCTCAGTCCTTGGAGAGATTATTTGCATTCCTCGGGACCTCTATTGTGAATTTCAGATGAATAAAGACTTACAAATCATTTTTGTGCCGCCACTGAGAGGCTGAGCACCGGTGAATGCTCTATTGTGCCTTAACTATAATTGGCAAGACAGGCAAAAACCTGACAGTGTAGAGGAGCACAAGCTTAATAACAAAGGAGAATGTCTTAAAGTGTTGACAGGTGATCTTCACAATGCAGAAGCACGGCTGCTCCATTCTGGCAGTAAATGAGCACAGGGGTGTAAAGGTTTCTGAAGTGACTGACACCGGGCCAGCTATTTCTTCTCCTACGAAATATGGCTGGAAAGCGCTGTCTGCTGTTATACCGGTGACATGTGCTTCCTATTCCGTGTACACCACGACGCCTAAAGCGCAGAGGACGGAACAAACAAAAAGCGAGGGGTAACATCATCACCGAATCCAATTATTCCGATACTTATCCCCATTATGTACTGCTGGTTCCAACTCGCAGAGCTGATAAATTAATGATCTGTGCTGATATCAACACATAGTGGGAGAAGGAGTATTAGGCTATGAGCACACGTTGGGTATTTGCAGCAGATTTTTCTGCACCATAATCCAGAATGTTGGCAGGCAAAAACATTGGGTAAAAAATATCTGCATTTATTTATTTTTTTACAGAGTTTTTTTCTTGCGTTTTTTTCCTACCATGAATGTGTGAAAAAAAAGCTGAACGTATTGACACGCTGCAGATTTTAAAAAAACGCATTGATCGTTCAACTCAGCAAAGAAAAAAATAATCAGCGTTTTCATGAGATTTCAGCAATCTTATTCACTTTGCTGGTGCTGTGATATGCTGCGTTTTTTACCCTTACAAAAAAAAAAAAAAAAAAAGGCAAGGAACAAAACACGGTGTGTAAACCAGCCCCAAGACATCTCATGTGCATGATCACCTATAAATAGTGATGAGCAAATGTGCTGGGATAAGGTGTTATCTGAGCATGCTCGGGTGCTACCTGAGTGTCTTCGGCGTGCTTGTAAAATATGTTCGAGTCCCCGGTGTCTATTCAACATGTGTTGTGACCGTCGGACAGCCGAGAGACATGCAGCCGCGAGGACTCGAATATATTTTACAAGCAAGCCGAAGACACTCAGGCAGCACCAGAGAATGCTCAGATAACACCTTATCCCAGCACATAAATTTGCAAAACTTTCTACATTTCTGTTTTTTGTTTTCAGTCAAGATGGGGTGCAGAGTGTACATTAATGAGGAAAAAAATGAACTTTTTTGAATTTACCAAATGGCTGCAATGAAACAAAGAGTGAAAAATGTAAAGGGGTCTGAATACTTTCCGTAACCACTGTACATACACACATACAGTACTATGCAAAAACTTAGGCAAGTGTAGAAAAAACTGCTGCAAAGTAAGAATGTTTCAAATTAGAAGCATTAATAGTTAATTTGTATCAATCAATAAGATGCAAATTTAATGACAAAAATAAAAATCTAAATCAAATCTATATTTGATGTGATCGACCTTTGCCTTTATCAAGGCTTCAGGGTGCACACAGTTTTTGAAGGAATCAGTCAGAGAAGTTAGTCCAAACATGTTGGAGAACTAAACCCAGATCTTCTGTGGCTGTAGATGTGTGCAGATGTTTCTCTCTCTCCATGTAACCCGCACACAGACTGGATGATGTTGAGATCAGCGATAAGTGAGGACCTTATCATCACTTCCAGGACTCCTTGTTCTTTACACTGAAGATAGTTCTCAATGACATTGGCTGTATGTTTGGGGTCGTTGTCCTCCTCACAATAAATTTGGAGCCAATTAGACGTCTCCCTGATGGTACTACATGTAGGATAAGTATCGGTCTTTATTTCTCAGCATTGAGGAATCCAAAAAATGGGCAACGTTTAAGATTGTAGACGCAGTGGTCAGCCAAAGAAACTTTGTGCAACAAATGAAAGACACATCATGCTTACTTCCCAAAGAAGTCAGAAGATGTCCAGAAAAACCCTCAGCTCAGAACTGGCAGCAACCAGGGGGATTCAGCAACACCCACTTACTGTACAGAGAAGGCTGCCCATAAGTGGTCTTCAAGGAAGAATTGTGGCCAAAAACTATCCTTCTGAAACGGAAGAAAGTCCAAGTGACTCAACGATGAGTATCTGCAGGCAACAGTGAAGCATGGTGGAGGCTCCTTGCATGTCTGGGGCTGCATTTCAGTAAATGGAGTTGGTGAGTTGATCAAGATTAATGGTCTCCTCCATGCTGAAAAATACAGGCAGATACTTCTCCATCATGCAATACCATCAGGGAGGCATCAGATTGGCTCCAAATAAATTGTGCAGCAGGACAATGACCCAAAGCATAAGTCATCGTGAACTTTCTTCAGCTTAAAGAATGACAGTGAGTCCTGAAAGTGATGATACGGCTTCTCATCATCATCGAGTCTGCCTAGGATTAGATGAAGCGACAGAAGGATTTGCACAAGTAACAGCCACAGTTAGTTCGGAACAACCTCCCTGCCGAAACCCTTAAAAAACTGTGTGCAAATCTAGAAGAATTGAAGCTGTTTTGAAGGCACACCCTTTTAAGTGATAAAATCTTCATTCCCTCATTCAGTGATCTTCATTCTTGACCTCGATATGCAGTTTATCTTTCTCTTGTGGGAGTGTCTCTTCCAGTAATATAGGCTGAATGTGAGGTCTGTGTGTATTTACGGTGCATGTGTTCATTCGCTCATATATTAGCACAGCTTCTATCCAGCACTTAATTCCTCCTCTTCCTTTTCTATAGACTTATTTCTTTGCCCTCTTTGAGACAGAAACAGAGAAACTCTACACAGGTCAAATCAAAGTCTCTTCTGGATTCTTCATAACATGTGTGACTGCAGCTGAGTTAAGCTATCTGCGACCGTCGCCAATTGTAAGTAGGGTGAAGAGATCCAGCATCTCACAGAGCCATATTTGAAGCAACAGGCCCCGGGGACAGAATAATTATTATTATTTACTTAATGCAGGGTATCTATTCATTGCTTCTATTCTAGGTTGTGTCTGTGTGAATGTGCGCCTACACATTGCACTTATACCCACCAGTGTGCCGGACCATTTTTTCGGTTTTATTCATGCAGATTCAACCAGTTATAGAGATGCGACACGGAATGTTGGCATATCCTGATATCTGCTTTATTTCTATTAAAGAGAGGTTAACAGCCATTATAAAAATAATTGGGTAGATCTATCGAATGACCAATTAATGTTTCACTCACAAGTGTTTTTAAAGACCACTTGAGTTCTTTATTCTTTAAGACGAGGATGATAAAACGGTAATTTCCCAGCAGTCCTAAACCGAACAATCTCACCCTACAAGAAGAAACGTATACCTGTATACATACAAATCTCTACTAATTCAATGTCCAACAGTACACGCTACCTGTACATAGTAAGGGCAATGCAACTGGTACAAATTTTCGATGCACGTGCCGACAAAGAGCAAAATAAAAACTGTAAAAACCTTAAAGGGGTTGTCTGGGAGTTATTTTTATAAAACAATCTCTGCTATAATCACCATTGCTAGGTCGAGAGATGACTCTCAGCTGGTCTTTGTTGACAGGCTGCAGTGGTCGTGACTTCAACTTTAGAGCACATGACCAATGCAGCCAATCACCGGGCTCAGTGGTGCTGCTGATGGCATAGACCACTGAGCCATGTGATTGACTGCAGCAGGCACATGCGCTGAAATTGTGATGTCACTGCTGCAGCCTGTCAACCAAGACTGAAGCAGCGGTAGAGAAGCAAGGCTGAATGAACCTGGAGAGGGAAAGCATAGCTGCATTCAATATTTCTATGTCTGCCACCCCTTTAAAAGACAATAAAGATGACAGCTCTGCTCAGTTTAACACTAGTGATGAACGAACGTGCTGGGATAAGGTGTTATCTGAGCATGCTCGGGTGCTAACAGAGTGACTTTGGCGTGCTTGAATAATATGTTCGAATCCCTGTGGCTGCATTTCTCACAGACGTTCAACAGACGAACCCTGCATGTGTTTTGACTGTCGAACAGCCGCGAGACATGCAGCCGCAGTGACTTGAACATATTATTCGAGCACGCACATGAGCATGTCAAGATAACACCTTATTCCAGCACGTTCGCTCATCACTATTTAACACCCAAAATGGGCAGGTAAACAATTGACCAAACTTATGAAAACTTTTTTTTCTTTATTTTTATCTAACTGAATTTTTGTTGCTAAACATCTACGACAATGACAGCCTAACAGGTCATTCATTTTTTACTTTTATTTCAGCATCTCAAGTACAATGAATGTTTTTTTTTTTCTTTTACACAGACAAAGAATACATATATGAAGAGAAGTATTTTAATTGTTGCTCTATATAAAAAGTATAGCACCAGTTACTATAATAATATATCACAGACATGGGATGATGCTGTACTGACTGGCGGGGACCGGCATTTACCGTACTATCAGTGTATTTATAGTGCGCCACAACTGTCGCTTTTCAGTTTCATCTTATTACTCTGCCATCTACAAAAGGAATAAAATAAGAGCGGTAAAATGAATTGTCTCTATATCAGTACATATAGAACACACAGGCAGAGGTTTCTGGCGTTCAATGTGGGCTCCCACAAGTGCGCCTGATCACAGTGTGAGCTTGTGAAAACAATGTTTTAAATTGCTCTATATAAATGTTCTTTATAGTAGATAATGGTACAATAAAGGAGAAGGCGCATTATCTTGGGGGTTAAACTAGTGGGTGCTAAGAACTAGATGGCTTGCAGAGTTGGTAAGACTTTATACAGTGATATAAAACAGCTAAGGAATTTCATTTGGGAACCCTGTCCCGGGTTTGATGCAATGTTTCTGTTATTTTAATAGGAGTGGATCTGCAGTACCCCGCAGCGGCTACTACACAGTTAACAGCGCTGTGCTGCTCAGCTACCCAACTGCTAACATCCAGTCACCGCCGAAACTGGGAGCAGCTGATCAGTGGAGGTGCCGGGTGTCAGACCCCACCAATCGGATATTCATCACCTATCCTAAGGATAGCTCATCAATAGTAAAGGAGTAGAGCAACCCTTTAACGAGGGTACGGTCTAACACTCCATTCAAGTCCTCTCGGCTGTGGCCCTGTGATTATGAAAAAAATCAGGGAAGAAAAAGGAAATGCCAGGACAGTCCCTAAAAATATGTCACTTTTTTTGCCCTGTTCATAAAAAAAAAATTGTTGGCGTCTGATATTTTAGAAGCTGAAGAAACTTATACAAATTATTATGAATAATTCTCATCATTTTACAGTGAATGCAGCTAATTTCTTCATATCAAAATTTTGGGCATTAGACACGGATCACTTATCATAATCATAATGATTTATTGTGGTTTTACAATGTATCCGTAAAAAATATTGCTCGTCTGTGATTTTTTAGCAAGCTGGCCAAAAAAAAGTAAAAAGTCAAGTTGACAACCCTGGGCAGAACAGAAAACACAAATCTCTCATTCTGGTGATCGGTCAGACGCGCACAGATCAACAGTTATTACATAGAATCATAGAATATTAGAGATGGAAGGGACCTCCAGGGTCATCGTGGCCAACCCCCTGCTCAATGCAGGATTCACTAAATCATCCCAGACAGATGTCTGTCCAGCCTCTGCTTGAAGACTTCCATTGAGGGAGAACTCGCTATTTCTTGTGGTAGCCTGTTCCACTCATTGATCACCTTCATTTCCAAAAAGTTTTTATCTAATCTGTATTTTCTCGCTTTCAGTTTCATTCCATTGCTTCTCGTGTTTTCTTGTGCAAATGATAATAAGGATGATCCCTCTACACTGTGACATTCCTTCAGGTATTTGTACAAGGGTTGTGGAGTCGGTGTTATATATATATATATATATATATATATATATATATATATCACACTAGATGGTGGCCCGATTCTAACGCATCGGGTATTCTAGAATATGCATGTCCACGTAGTATGTTGCACAGCCCACGTGGTATATTGCCCAGACACGTAGTATATTGCCCAGCCACGTAGTATATTGCCACTCACCCAGGTCCCCCGCTGACACACGCAGTGCGCATGCCCAGGAATCCCAGCCCCGCACTGTGCATAATGCATAACACACTGCGGGGCTGGGATTACCAAGGTGGGTGGCCGCACAGGCGCAGTCTGCAAGCCTGGCTGGGACGTCAGATGGCCAGAGCTTACTGCGCCTGCACGAGACAGTACTACACAGCGCAGGCGCCGAATTTCATGCGAAAACAGCACGGAGGGGGCGGCGCCCGGAGCCCCTGAAGATTTGAGTGACGGCAGTGTGGCGGTTCAAGCAGGGGGGTGAGGACCTGCCTCCCTGGCGAAAGACAGGTATTTTGGAGAAGTTATAAAACGCTTTATTTTGGGAATACATGCACCAAAAACTGAAAGAGCCACCTTGTTAGAATGCAACATTACTGCTGCACAAGGTGGCTCTTTTAGTTTATAACGGCTGGAGGGGGGTGACAGTGGCCCTTTAACCATTCCTCATAGGACATACTTTGCAGTCTGCTCACCATCCTGGTAGCTCTCCTCAGAACTTGCTCTAGTTTTTTATGCTTTTTTTTTTTTTAAATGTGGTGTCAAGAACTGGACACAGTATTACAGTTACTCAGACCGGAATACCACTTTAAGGCTGGTTTCACATTTGCGTTTTTTGCCGCTGCATTTTAGCGCAAAAAAACGCATGCTTTTTTCCCCTATACTTAACATTAAAAACGCATGCTTTTTTTGCATGCGTTTTGCCGCCGCATGCGTCTTTTGTATGCATGCATTGTGTTGCAGAAATGCAACATGTAGTAATTTTTAGCGGCGTTTTTTTGCGGCAAAAAAAAAAACCCGCATGCTTTTTTTGCGGCAAAAAAATGTATTGCTGTCTATGTAAACGCATGCGTTTTTAAGCACATGCATTTGGTTGCGTTAAAAACGCATGCGTTTTTATTAAAAAAACAAGAAAAAACACTGATAAGCCACCCCACACCAAAAAATTGATTAAGGGATCCTAACCCTAACCCTTGGGATCCTAATCCTAACCCTAAGGGTTAGGGGTAGGGTTAGGATCCCGTAGGCCGGTTTCACACGTCCAGATAATTCCAGTACTGGAAAAAATCGGTACCGGAATTATCCGTGTCCGTGTGCCCCTACGTTTCTGTGGCACATCAGTGTGGCACACGTGTGCTGCCCGTGTGCCCACTGGGTACCACACGCACCGTGCTGGGTACCACACGTACCAGCATCTAGTGCTGAAGCCCAGATTCATATCTTCCCTGCAGCAGCATTACAGTAATGAATATGCGGCTCCACCCCTATGGGAGGTGGAGCCGCATATTCATTACTGTAAATGAGCGGCCCCACGTGACCGCATACAGGAGAAGATGCGGCCAGAACAGGAAGCAGCGACAGCCAACGAGGGAGCCTGGTGAGTATTTTCAGAACAGCGGGGGGGTTCGGTTGGGGGCGCACCTTGGCACATAGATATTTATTTTAAACACTATTATTCATATCTTCCCTGCAGCAACCGCTGCTGCAGGGAAGATGCGCGGCTTCAGTACCAGTGGGGGGGACAGCGCTTAATGTAGCGCTGTCTCCTGCACGGCACACGGACTGCACACGGGCAACGTCCGTGTGTGGTATGTGTCTTACACGGACCCATTGACTTTAATGGGTCCGTGTAATACGTGCGCTCCCACGAACACTGACGCGGTCCGCAAAAAATCAATGACATCTGAACAGATGCATTGATTTTAATGGGTCTACGTGTGTCAGTGTCTCCGGTACGTGAGGAAACTGTCACCACACTTACCGGAGACACTGACATGTGAAACCGGCCTTAGGGTTAGGATCCCTTAGTGTTAGGGTTAAGATCCCTCAGGATTAGGGTTAGGATCCCTAGGGTTACTAGGGATCCAAACCCTAACCCTAGCTATTTCTGTTTATAGTGGGTTTTCTTGTTGATTTTGATGATTGGCAGCTGTCACACACTTCTCATCATGCGTTTAAAAAACGCAAATGCATGAAAAAACGCATGTAAACGCGTCAAAACGCCACGTTTGTAATAAAACATGCAAAAACACATGCGTCTAAAAACGCGACGTTTTATCGCGTTTACATGCTTTTTTTCACCACATGCGTTTGCGTTTAAAACGCTGCGTTTTAAACGCAAATGTGAAACCAGCCTAAGATAAGTAAACAAAAAGTAATTACATTTTTCATGACTAATTAGCTTCCTATACAATGCATTTCATACACTGGGTTTCCTAGCTTTTCAGCTGAATACTTGTCCTTTGGATAGGCCATCAATGTATGATTCTCGTGGCCTAATTACTGGGACCTTGTCACATATGAATGTGGATATTAGCCTAAGCAATCTTGCAATCTGATCTGGCCAGAATTAGTAAAGAAGAGACTGCTATTTTTAATCAAGATACATCACCCACTTCTGTCCGTGGCCAGGGTTCAGTAATACAATAGATGTACCACCAACTCCCAAACTCAATCTCAAACGGACAGATGAGGCACCTTCTAAACCTTGGCACTCCCTCTGACTTCAAAGTTGGTCCGGCACTGAAAAGGTTGCCATTTGAGTAAATCAAGCCAGTCATCTTATTCATACAACATGAATCAGCGCCTGCACAAATGCAGCCAAGTAGATTTATATCTGAAACGTTCTGGTGTTTCAGAGAAGATATACTGTGAAGATCCGGCCGGACACATTAAGACTAAATGAGACAAGACTAGTTTGGAAGTGCCCAGGCCGGCTACTCCCAGCGCTGCTCTAGGAGACTGACAGGTCTCTCCCATATCTACTATATAATTGCCTATGGGTCTCTTCCATCTGTCCTTCTTTCTGTCACAGATATTCATTGGTCACGGCCTCTGTCTGTCATAGAATCCAAGTCGCTGATTGGTCGTGGCAAAACACCCACGACCATTGCCACGACCAATCAGCGACAGCCACAGTCCGGCGGCAATATGGCCGCTCTTTCCTCCCTGCAGTCAGTGCCCGCTCCATACTCCCCTCCAGTCATCCCTCACACAGGGTTAATGCCAGCGTTACCGGAGCGCGGTGTAACGCACTCCGGTTACGCAGCTATTAACCCTGTGTGACCAACTTTTTACTATTGATGATGCGTGGCGTCCTGTCCTCGGCAGTGCAAGCGGCAGGTTCTGGTGCTAAGGATGCTATGCGAGAAGGACCTGCCATGACGTCACGGTCATGTAACCGCGACGTCATCACAGGTCCTGCGCTCATACCAACCCTGGGACCGGAAGCTGCCGCGTGCACCGCACACAGGCGCCAGGACTACAAGGGGCCCTTGGATGGTGAGTATATGTTTATTTTTTAACCTGTTACATACGTGGCTCGGCAATATACTACGTAGCTGGGCAATATAGTACATGACTGGGCAATATACTACGTGACTGGGCAATATACTACGTGGCTGGGCAATATACTACGTGGCTGGGCAATATACTATGTGGCTGGGCAATATACTACGTGGCTGGGCAATATACTACGTGACTGGGCAATATACTTCGTCGCTGGGCAATATACTACGTGGTTGGGCAATATACTACGTGGTTGGGCAATATACTACGTAGCTGGGCAATATACTACGTAGCTGGGCAATATACTACGTGGCTGGGCAATATACTACGTGGCTGGGCAATATACTACGTGGCTGGGCAATATACTACGTGGCTGGGCAATATACTACGTGGCTGGGCAATATACTACGTGGCTGGGCAATATACTACGTAGCTGGGCAATATACTACGTGGGCTGGGCAATATACTACAAGGACATGCATATTCTAGAATACCCGATGCGTTAGAATCGGGCCACCATCTAGTATGTACATTAGGAAAGACCTGTCGATCACCTGCAGCAGAGCATGGAGAAGCATGCCAGGGGCAGCACCGGATTAGTCACGTCTGCGGCTTTGGTTCCTCTTCAGATCTTTGCAGTATATCTTGCATGTTTCAGAGAAAAATGTATCTGGCTTTATTGGTTCTGCAAAGGCTATGATTAATGCTGCCTGTGGTTTGGGCCACGTGAATCAGGCAACAGGTTCCCTTTAAGTTCAGTATATGAGCATTGAAAGCTACCGGAGACATACTCCACTATAGGACAACACAATGTGTTCTATTAGAGGACTCTCTCTATATACATCTTGCAATTTCTTCTAAAGGAGATCTGTCATCAGATGATTTCCCAATTCATGCTTCATATTTAACCAGATCTGGTGTACTTACTTTGAAAACCTATCTACTATATAATTGTCTAAGGGTCACTTCCGTCTTTCTTTCTGTCTGTCCTTCGTTCTGTCACGGATATTCATTGGTCGCGGCCTCTGTCTGTCATGGAATCCAAGTCGCTGATTGGTCTCGCCAGCTGCCTGTCATGGCTGCTGCGACCAATCAGCGATGGACACAGTCCGATTAGTCCCTCCCTACTCCCCTGCAGTCAGTGCTCGGCGCCCGCTCCATACTCCCCGCAGTCACCGCTCACACAGGGTTAATGCCAGCGGTAACCCTGTGTGACCAAGTTTTTACTATTGATGCTGCCTATGCAGCGTCAATAGTAAAAACATCTAATGTTAAAAATAATTAAAAAAATAAAAAATCATTATATACTCACCTTCAGCCGCCTTCCCCGCTCCTCGCTACGCTCTGGTGACCGCTCCATGCAAGCGGCAGGTTCCAGTGGCAAGGATGGTATGGGAGAAGGACCTGCCATGACGTCACGGTCATGTGACCGCGACGTCATCACAGGTCCTGCGCGAGAACGACCTGCCATGATGTCACTGTCATGTGACCGCGATGTCATCACAGGTCCTGCGCGAGAAGGACCTGCCATGACGTCACGGTCATGTGACCGAACTACAAAGGGCCCTCGGAAGGTGAGTATATGTTTATTTTTTAACCTGTGACATACGTGGCTGGGCAATATACTATGTGGCTGGGCAATATACTACGTGGCTGGGCAATATACTACGTGGCTGGGCAATATACTACGTGGCTGGGCAATATACTACGTGGGATGTGCAATATACTACATGACTGGGCAATATACTACGTGGCTGGGCAATATACTACGTGACTGGGCAATATACTACGTGGCTGGGCAATATACTACGTGGCTGGGCAATATACTACGTGGGATGTGCAATATACTACGTGACTGGGCAATATACTACGTGGCTGGGCAATATACTACGTGACTGGGCAATATACTACGTGGCTGGGCAATATACTACGTGACTGGGCAATATACTACGTGGCTGGGCAATATACTACGTGGCTGGGCAATATACTACGTGGACATGCATATTCTAGAATACCCGATGCATTAGAATCGGGCCACCATCTAGTGATAGAATAGCTATGCAATCCTCCAATTAAGATTAGCATTTTTTTACCTTATTTTAATAGCAGGCAGGAAAACTTTCACATAGAAACATTCAAACACACCCATTCTGAATTTTTACAGTAAGTACACCAGCCTCATCAGGTCTAAAAGATCTATTTAATAATGCATGGTATATTGTGAAATCTGGCAACAGATCACCTTTAAGAAACATTGGTGGAGTTTCCTGATACAGCAGTCCATAACTAGCTTCCTAAAGCAATACACATCTTTGGATTTCAATCACCTGTGAAAATCTAGGAATAAAGCGTACTACATGGACCAGCAGGTCATTTATTTCTCCCCGTGAAATACTCCATTCCTGTGTATCTTCGCTAAAAGGAATGGAGACAAACCTGGTCTGCAGCGAGCACACAAAAATATAATTCATGCCCTGCACTGTCTGGTGTGAGACGATGATTCATATGCCCCCTAATAAAAAAGATTCAGCAGTTTCCAATTGAGACCTTTATTCCTTCTCTGACTAAATGATGCCTGAAATTTTTATTCTCGTTCTAATGGAATTTCAATGGCCTTCAGTGCAAATCTACTGGAAATTTTTGCATATTAAGTGGAAAAAATTAAATGATGTTAACCACATTTTAATGTGATTAAGGCTGACAGGGTCATTATTTCAGCTAATCACTCAGAGTAAAAGGCTCAAACAAAACTTTGCCGAATGCGTGATTGCAGCATTCATAGAAAACGGTGACAAACAGGGTACAAAAAAAGAAAAAAACATAATTAAGAGAAATAAATAATTATAATAAATATATATATATATATATATATATACACACACATACACACGTACATACATGCACACACATATAGCCGAAAATGTTGAAATGCTTCAAATTGTTACAGAAAATGAAGTATTTCTCCTAGAAAATTATTGCCATTACACATGCCTATTTCCTTTGTGTGTATTGGAACAACACACAAAAAAAGAGGGGAAAAAAAATAAGGAAAATTGAACATTATTTCACACAAAACCCCCCAAATGGGCCGGGCAAAATAGTTGTCATCTTTGCAAAATTGTAAGTAAACAACTTTGTTTCAAGCATGTGATGATGGGCCAAACTCACCTGTGGCAAGTAACAGGTGTGGGCAATATGAAAATCACACCTTAAATCAGATAGAAAGGGGGACAAGTACTCAATCTTTTGCATTGTGTGTTTGTATGTGCCACAGTAAGCACGGAGAACAGATATATACACCGTATATATTAGATAAAAAAAGGAAAACAGCACAAAAATTAAAGAAAAACGGGCTTTATTGCCTGAACGGCGTGGCAAAGTTTCGGATATGGTATCCTTTCTCAAGCTTTCTTTAATTTTTGTGCTGTTTTCCTTTTTTTATCTCTATTATTGGAAGCCATTTGAACATTGGTTGGAAAAGCGCTGCACGACAACTGCGGTAATACATGATGCTGTTCCAATTTTGATATATATATATATATATATATATATATTTTTTTTTTAAATATCTATAGATATGTATCTATTTAGATAGAGAGCGATATATCCATGCATCTCTCTCTATATCTATCTATATATACACAGTGTGTGTATATATATATATATATATATATGTATATATATATATATATATATATATTATATGTATATTAACACAAAATAAAAAAAAGTTTTTAAAGTCAAGCAGATTGTAATGGTTAATTCTGGCTGCATTATGGATGTTTCAGGGCCGTAAAAACACAATAAAGATTTAGCATAGAGGCGTAAGCACGTACATATATTTTTAGATTTGCAGCTGTAACTGGTTATGGTTAATCTTATTAGAAAAAAATACACAGAACGCTGGCTCTTATTAATGCCCCAGGGAGTCTTTCACTTAAAATATTCAACGGTACTACTGAAGTTTATGCATATTTAAGCAGGAAAAACAAATGTTTCGTTCCCAATTTTGATGTTATCATTAGTTGGCATGTTATAAAGATTCGGTGCATGGCAGACAGGAGATGGGCATCTGTCAAAAACTTTAATGCAGAAAACATTTTTTTTCCACCGCTCTTAACTCAATATATAAAACTTGGGATTGTACAATGTTTTAATTACTTGCTTGTGTAATGGGAGCGCCCTTTAATAAATGAAATTAATTATGGATTCAGCGCAATTCCGAGGTAAATTTCATCACAGATGAATAGCAGTAAATGAGATAATCAAGGCTTGCACCGATGACCTTGCTTGTAGCAAAGATAGGATATCATGTGCTGTTTTTAAACGTCCCGTGGAGGTAAAGTGCAGCACCCCCACCCCCCAATGCAACAGATTCATCTAAACAGTGTGTTCAATGGGCTTTAATGAAATCAGTGGATACATGCAGTAAGATATAAAGGGTCTGATTACTCCACACATGCAATGAATGTCTACACCAGTGTTCCCCAAGTCCGGTCCTCAAGAGCCACCAACAGGTCATGTTTTGAGGATTTGTTTAGTATTGCACAGGTGATAATTGCATCACCTGGACAGGAAATAATTCCATCACCTTTGCAATACTAAGGAAATCCTGAAAACAAGACCTGTTGGTGGCTCTTGAGGACCGGACTTGGGGAACGCTGGTCTACACACTCGTAGACTCGTATAATGTGTTAGAGTTGAGAAAAAAAGTTTTGCCGGACCCTGGACCTGTGGCCAATGTCACTAGTCCGAGGCTGCCAAAACAGAGCTCTGTGAACCTCTCTGCGCTTCATCTAATTAGTCGTCGGCCCGGTGAGATGTCATAGTTGCAGTGTGACGTATCGCCTGGCCCAATTATCAGAAGAGAAATCAGAAATGTCGGAAGGTAGGATGAGGTTCGCAGGGTTCTGGTTCGGCAGCAATGGACAACAGATGTGGCCACTAGACCAGAGACCTGCAAGTCTTTTTGCTCCATTTTAGTGTAAACCACCGGAGAGATCAGTCAGATGGATTTAGGAGTTCACTTTGGAGAAGGCTAGTAATGAAGGACGCTATGGCAGGACAGGATATCCCGGTTTTGCAATTTGTCACATGTCATATCCTCAACAACCAATCTAACCAGATTGGCCAAACAGGAAAAAACTGAAGACCAAGTAGCGTCAGAATAAATTGGCACTATAAAAAAAGTGCAACACCTGTCCATGGCTTGTGTCTTGGATTACAGCTTGGCTTTAAAGAATCAACGGCGTGAAGCTGAAATCCCGAACAACCTTTGAACAAGAATTAAACTGTATTTGGAACCCAAGAAGTATCGTTTCTCCTTGCGGAGAGTGACACGTTAAGCATGTTGAGGTGAGGAGACTTAAAGCCGCAATGCTCCTCTGGCATTGCTGCTTTAAGTCTCCTCACCTCGACATGCTTAATATGTCACTCTCCGCAAGGAGAAACGATACTTCTTGGATCCCGATCAGACGCCTCTCAATCAGCCAAACCAGATCTCTGCTTTGCACTGAGGAGGGGCAGTACCCCGAAACACAGTGTCTGCAAATTGAGATTCTGGTTTGGCCATTATCCTAAGTCATGTGACAAGGCTCGTTAAAGGGTCGACATTGACGGTTAGGATTGCTACTTCCAATAGGTGGCACTAGAATTCTAGTCCTTTTCCTCTCTGAAGAGACAATCACTGTATTTGGCAGAAATCTGGCTTGTTAATCTAATTTTGGGCAACACCTTTAATTTGCTTTCTTTCAGTAAGGGCACCCAACCGATTTTCTCGTACGAGTGATATCTATGGTTTTTACGGATAGCACTCATACGTATGATATTCTATGGGGCTGTGCACACGTCTGATTTTTATCTCGAACCAAGTGGTTTGTGGAAAAAAATTGAAGATATGTCTGACTTTGATCCAAGTATTGCATCAAAATTGGCAATACAGTTTTATAGGTGCGTGGAAAAAAAAAATTGGACTGGATTCGGACGACATCCCAGTGCAGGCTGATTTTCACAGACTGATAGAATGGAGAAAGTGGAGAAACTTCTTTTTTTCTCTCCACGTCTGAGAAAAACTGAACCCACTCTGATCAATATCTGATCATCGTAATGGCATCATTTTTCTCTGATGGTGAGACATGGGTTGTGGGATCCTACACCAATAAGTTAAAGCAGTGGACTTGTCCGCTATAAGAATTTGACTTTTTCCATATACAAGTACCCAAATGGTCAAAAGCAAATTTATCAGAAAGTTCATAAATATAAAAAAAAAAACAACACCACTAGAATTGCTCTTTATTTCCATTCAATCTCCCCCAAAAAAGGCAGAATAAAAAGTGATTTAAAAGTTGCATGCACACCCAAAACAATACTAATCAATACAACAATTAGTGGCATAAAAAATACGCCCTCATGAAGTTAAGTCAGTGTAAAAAAAGATTTATGGCTCCAGAAATAAAAGCTGTGGAATTGGCAAGTTAAGCTTCCAACTCAGACTCTTGTATTTCTTTTCACACTGACTCCAACATCGGCCGAGTCCTTCAGTAGTGATAATTACTAGTAATACCAAATCTACTGTAGTACATGGTGCATAGGGGCATTAAACTGACTAACAGTTATATGATTTATGGTTCTACATTTCTCTAGAAGTAAATAGGCAAAGTTCCACTTTCATAAATTCTAGAATATTAATTTAGACTACGTTTATTTTCAAGCCAGAGTTGGAGTTGGTAAATTTCTACAGACCCATAAGATGCTCCATATTAAAATATGCCCCATATAATGCTGCACAAATGTTGACAATGGCCCCATAAGATGCTCCATACAGACATTTGCCCCATACAATGCTGCACAAATGCTGATTATGGCTCCATAAGATGCTCCATAGAGATATTTGCCCCATATGCTGTTGCTGCGATTAAAAAAATAATGAATGACATACTCACCTCTTGTCGCTCAGGCCCCAAGCACTTGCTATAGTCACCTTTCCCCATTCCACCGCCGGGCGGCGCTGCGTCTTCTCCGTCCTCCGAACTGACGCTCAGGCAGAGGGCGCGCACTAACAACGTCACCGCGCCCTCTGACCTAAGCGTCTCTGACAGATGACGCGGAAGACAGCGCCCGGCGGTGGAACGAGGACAGGTGAATATCTCTGTGCTCCCCCTCCCCATTATACTCACCTGCTCCCGGCGCGGTCCCTGGCAGCTTCTCTGATGGACTCTCCGGGCATCGCAACTCTTCCAGCGTTGAGCGGTCACCGGTACCAATCATTACAGTAGTGAATATGCTGTTCCTCCCCTATGGGAGTGGAGTCGCGTCCATATTCATTACTGTAATGAGCGGTACCATGTGACCGCTCAACACAGGAAGAAGCTGCCGGTGCCTGGAGACCATCGGAGATGCCGGGACCGCGCCAGGAGCAAGTGACAGCCACCGCTCCCCCTCCCCCGCCGACCCCCAGGGACAATGACTCGAGTATAAGCCGAGAGGGGCACTTTCAGCCTAAAAAAATGGGCTGAAAATCTCGGCTTATACTCGAGTATATACAGTATGTATCTATCTATATAATTGCCTTGTAATGTTTTCATTTCCTGTTCAGTCCAGATGTCACCGTATCCCAGAATTCTAAGTGGAGGAAGTTCACTGACCGCCATATTGGGACACCCAAGTGATGGGTGTCTCAATATGGAAACTGCTGCTGGTACCAACCTATTGCGCGGTACCACCAGCGGAACACCGTCGCACCACATACACTCTATATGCCGTATACACCACAAACACGCAGACTCTTGCACGGTACCATCAGCAGAACACCGTCGCGAACATGCCGCTGCCGGGATTAGCCGAATGATTCATTGCTGCCATCTTTGTACAGGAGGAGCGCACGCGCAGTTTTAATGTCTGCACAAAGAAGGCAGCGAATTACGCGCAGGTGCAGTGAATCATTCAGCTGATCCCGGTGGCAGATGGGCGACGTGCCTACAGGCAGAGGAAACCGGTCACATTAAAGGGGTTTTCCCACAAACGAGATAAAATCAAAAATAATGTCAAGTTCTCAAATTGGTTTTCCCATAGTCACAGATTATCACTAGTGATGAGTGAATGTGCTTGGATAAGGTGTTATCTGAGCATGCTCGGGTGCTAACCGAGTGACTTCGAGGTGCTGAAAAAATATGTTCAAGTCCTCGTGGCTGCATGTCTCGCGGGTGTTCGACAGCCGGAACACATGCAGGGATTGCCTGTTTATTAAGCATTTAGGGTCTCAGGGCAAGTGCCTGCCAAATTTGAAAATCATATTCAAAATGTAGTTACTTCAAGTATCAAATTAGGTTGATTCATTGAAAGGGTATTCTCAAGTTCTTTCTAGAGTAGCTCACAGCTAAGCAGTCTTCTCGCTTCCTGGTATCTGGTGGGGAGGGCTCTCCTACTTGAGTGACAAATCTGCTGAGTAGCAGAGCTGTAGTATTAGAAGAACTATAAAGCTCAGCACAAGTTCTGCTACAATATGTCAGTGGTTTGTTCTGGAGTGTGCAGTGTTATCACTGTATTTAAATGTAGAGACCAGAGCATCTGAATAAGCACGAGGCTCTGGACAGAGTAAGATGTGATTATCAGGACTGCAGAGCTGATGATTTTGCAAGAGTTATAAAAGCATCTTGTCAGGAACTGAGAGGTGTGAGGGGGGATGTGAGCAGCTAACTGCAGCTGAGTAAAAATTAAAGAGCCTAGAGAGAGGTGGCTTTAATGTTAAGATTAACGCCTTTCCTGGAACGTAACTAGTGCAAACTCTTGGCCAGGATCTGGGTTGGCACTAGTGGTTGAGATTCATGGAAACCAGCTCTACGCTGTGAAAGATAAAAGCTGTCATTACAGGAAAATAACAGCAGATAGAAAAAGCAAGTCAACTGTTAGTTTATTTCCATGGTGTCTAACTAATTCAAGTAATTTGGAAACTTGAAAATACGCTATTAAGTGGTTATTAATGTTTACTTTTATATTCTAGATGGCATATTTCTGGCTTACGTTTATATACAATAATAGTGCTCCTCCAAATCAATAAAGTGCCAAACAGTATCTATAAAAACAACATTTAGTTAAATTCTTCTGCCACCTTTTTGTGGTGTGAGCATAGATTATTCTGCCCTTCTTCATGAAGCTCTCGTGACATCCCTGCCTGTTATCCTCATAATGCCTGAAGCACTTTCATGTTTCGTATGATGGCACAAAAGCTAAAAAAAAATGTGAACACAGACTAGTAAGATCTTAATAAAATGCAAGTGCAAAAAGTAAAAAAAGAATGCATTTCAATAGTAACAATCTAGAGTCTAAAAGCAGATAAATACAGATTAATTTTCAGGAACCTAACTAACGAAAAGACGAGTCTTATCTGAGCGGGTTTAGCCTGCAGAACATCCTAATATTGTGATTCTCGGGCAAATAAAACTTGCGGCATGAGATCATGATGTGCTTTGCGGCTGGAAAGTCACAGGCTCAGTAGGTAGCTTTTTATCTTCCCAGCAGTCAGTTCTCTGAGAACATCAGTGGAGCTACTGTAGTTACCTGACGATTACTTGTATTTTCTCACATCTGTGTCCGGCAATCTAAACCATGATGATAAAGGGTCATTAGGTTTTGAGTGAGGAAGGGGATGGGCTAGGCAATTTGTTCTGATAAGCTCCTTGTTGTGCGCTCCGGTTTTCAACATAAAGTGCCGGATTCCACACACCTTAGAGTTAGTTTTACCCGGGGACAAAGAAATTGCATTTTTTTTTTTTGGAAAGGATAGGAGACAAGACTGAAAGAGCGGATGTCCTCTGGGACTACAGTGCGCCTATTTCCCTTGTGGAATTTGTGTTTCCAGGAACAACAAAAAAAAAAAAAAGATGGCATCATTTGGACGAGGTATTATATCCTCCAAAACATACATAGAAAAAAAATAAAGAAAATTCATGTACCATTACCAAGATGACTGCTGTTTGGAGCACAGCAAAGCAATTTCCCTCTGTGGGACTTACAGTTCAATTTACCAGTTGGGCAAATATTACATGCTCCGTAGCGATCTGCAGAGTTAACCGCTATAACAAGCATGTTATATATAGACACCGTGTAGAAAAGTACGCCACCGTCACCTTGTATGAAGCTGAGGTGCGTCCACATCACACCGAGTCCCTGGATGTTACATGCTTCTTATAAATGAAGGTTATCTTTTTTTACATTTATACCCTATATAAAAACTTTTTGCATGGAATATATTGGAAATTCCTAACAGGTTGGCACTGAGTACCATATATTGGGTAGCTGGCGGCAACAATATCTCCTATCCATCTCCCATACTAGATTGGAGCAAAAAGATTTGCAGGCCAGTGGCCATGTGGGTTGAGAATGGCTGCTGGACCAGAAACCTACAATCCTATTACCTGAAGAACCCCTGCACCTCTTCTGATTAGCAGGGCCCGTGACATCATGCGTGGAGCTCCGCTACATGATGACATCATTTGGCCTATCCATCAAAAGAGGCGCTGGGGATGTCCCAGCTAAAAGGTTTGCCTGCTCTGATTCGGCCACCAAGGGCTACTGACGTGACGGCTGGATCAGGTTTCTGCAAATCTTTTTGCTTGACCTAACAGCATTCACATAATTGCTTTAGATTGTGTGTGAATTTACAAGGGGAGGGAGAAAGGCACCTCTCCATAGCAGCTGCTGATTTTGGCTGGGAACAAAAGCATCATGTGTTGAAATTCAACTTGGCGGCTCCTTCATCCCTTCAACAACATCTGTTGAGAAGAGTGGGAAGGCTGACACTGACGCAAGATAGTCAACTTGACTATCAACTGGCAACTTTGCTATAATGTCAATTG
Organism: Ranitomeya imitator; assembly: GCF_032444005.1. Classification (NCBI taxonomy): domain Eukaryota; kingdom Metazoa; phylum Chordata; class Amphibia; order Anura; family Dendrobatidae; genus Ranitomeya; species Ranitomeya imitator. The sequence goes on from NC_091288.1 coordinate 45,152,331, forward strand.
GCGCCATAAAGGATTTGAACGCTATAATCTTCACTAACTAGTTGGAAAAGTGGCTGCATCCAACGTACAATTAATAAGCTGTGAGCAGTTTTGCACCGCTTCTTCACACTTTAAGGACAAGCCCTTGGTTAGCTCTGTCTTCTCCTCTGACAGCACCATCATCTATGTCTATAAGATGGCCCCAATGGACGATCATGTGATGCTACCCGTCGGGTCAGAAATTTTGCACAACTTTCGTGGAAACAGAGGTCACGTGTTAAGTCTTCAGAAAATGATTTTCATGGAAGTTGTACGAGATTACTGACTTAATGGCCGTGGCCATCTTTTGCCCATGAGTGGTGGCATAGTCAGAGGAGAAGACTCGGCCAACCAGGAGGTGTGCCGTAACAGCACAAGGAACCAAAGCAAAACTATTAATACATTCAAAAAAAATGTCACGGCACCAACTCAAGGCAAGGCGGTCCTCCATCCTGTATATCCTCGGAGGACACATACAGCGAGTCCTGCACTTTGTACGGATGTTGGAAAGAGTTGGCGTCCCGGGCCACTAACTTCACGACCTTGGCTTAATGCTGATGGACGTATTTGAAAGTATATGAGTAAGTTGAATGTTAGTAAGCTGACTTACCTTAAAGGGATTTTTCACCAGATATTGATGACCTTAGGATAGGTTATCAATATCAGATCATTGGGGGGAACTCAACATTCGGGACCCCGACCCATCAGCTGCTTGAACTTCGTCAGCAGCTGGATGTAAACAGTGTGATGGTGCAGAACACCAAATCTACATCACACTGCTAGTGGCCACACTGGGGTACTGAAATAAATAGGGATAAGCTGTAATACCACACACAGCCTGTGCGCAGATGTGGCACTGTTTTGGGTAAAAAAAAACAAAAACAAAAACAGCCATGTTTTTCAATACTAGATAATCCCTTTAAAAAAGGATATATTATCTAAAGTCAGAAAACTGTGGTTTATGGTAACATCGCCATATTGTGATCCTTATGGAAACAGATTGAGCCAAGAAGGCTGAATAAAATTAAAATCGTAAAGGAAAATCGCTGTTTATCGCTGGGGCAACACAGTGGCGCAGTGGTTAGCACAGCAGCCTTGCAGCGCTGGAGTCCTGGGTTCAAAGCCCACTAAGGACAACATCTGCAAAGAGTTTGTATGTTCTCCCCGTGTTTGCGTGGGTTTCCTCCGGATACTCCGGTTTCCTCCCACACTCCAAAGACATACTGATACGGAATTTAGATTGTGAGCCCCATCGGGGACAGTGATGATAATGTGTGTTAAGCGCTGGGGAATATGTTAGTGCTATATAAAAATAAAGATTATTATTATTATAGCACATTACTAAATAATTACTTACATGTTTTTTTTTCTTTTAAGCACAACATGTTCTACATATATTTTTTGGAGGAACCCTCCTCTATGGGGGTAGGAAAAAATGCTTGAAAATCATGGCACCTTTTTTTTTTAACCCCTTCGCCCCTGAACTATTTTCCTTTGTTATCCTCCCCTTCTTCCGAGACCCATAACTTCTTTATGTTTCCATCAGTATAGCCTTGAAGGATTGTTTTTTTTTTTTTTGCAGGACCAGTTGTAGCTTTGAACATATAGTGTACTGGAAAATGTGAAAAAAAAAAATCGAAGTGCAGTAAAATAGCAAAAAAATAAAGTGCAATTGCACATTTTTTTTTTAAAGTGATGGTAAAAGATCAGTACGAGTACGCAGATACTAAACCTGTACAGTTTAATTTTTTATTTTTTTTTAATAAAAACAAACAAAAAAAAAAAACCATTAGTTGCCATTTTCCAAAATCTATAACTTTCCCATATTTTGGGATGTAGGGCTGTGTGAGGGCTTACATTTTGCACTTTTTGACGTTTTTATTGATAACATTTTGGGGTAGATACTATGTTTTGACTTATTGCACTTTATTGCAATGTTGCAGTGGCCAAGAAAATTACGATTTTTTTCTCTCGTTACGCTGTTTACCGATTGGATTAATTTATTTTATATTTTGATAGATCGGATAGTTCTGAAGGCAGCAATACCAAATATGTGTATTTTTTTTTTGAATGGTTTTATTTTCAATGGGACAAAAAGGAGGTGCTTTGCAATTGTTTTTATTTTTTTATTTATTACTACAGTTTTTTCTCGAATTTTTACTTTATTTAATAGTCTTTAGGCTGTGTGCACACGTTGCGTTTTTTTTCCGCGTTTTTTTCGCGGTTTTTCACGATAAAAACGCTATAAAACCGCAAAAAAAAGGCATACAATAAGCATCCCATCATTTAGAATGAATTTTGCATGTTTTGTGCACAGCATGCGTTTTTTTTCCGCGAAAAAAACGCATCGCGGTAAAAACCGCAGCATGTTCATTAATTCTGCGGGTTTTTTGCGGATTTCCCACTACAAAATGCATTGGGAAGTTTCCGGAAAAAAACGTGACAAAACCGCATGCGGTTTTCTTGCGGATTTCTTTCAGAAAATGTCCGGTTTTTCTCAGGAATTTTCTGCGAGAAATCCTGAACGTGTGCACATAGCCTTAGAGACTTAAAGCAGTGATCGTCTGATCACTTGTGCTACACATCGCACAGAAATCACGATCTCCCATGAATGCTGACCCCGATCGTGACAACCAATCAGTGCTCAGCGATCACGCCAAGGAGGTGCCAAATGGAGCATGGAATAACGAACGACGCCGTCGGCGCGTATTAAATACCACTGTCAGAGATTGACAACGGGATGTAACAGGTTAACAGCAGCGGTTGGAGAATCGCTCCACCAGTGGATGTTAAAGGCATATTAAATAAAATCAGCTGTCATATGAGAGGAAAGATGTGGGTTCAGCGTCGGAGCCCGTATCAAATTCAGGGACACGGAGTATGACAAATATGCGTCATATGTCGTAAAGGAAGTAAGAAAATTTTTGAAAAGAAAAAAATTGATGAAAAGAACTTGATAGAAAATTACCCATTTTCTCTAGGATGATCCACCTTCCACTGATCTAATAATGATGACCTATACTAAGGATAGGCCATTAAAATAAAGAATCAAGCAATCCCTATATTTATTAAAAATATTCCGGTTGTTATTATATATCTGATTTTTTTTTTTCTATGATTTCTCAGATGTGTGCAGAAAAAAAAAGTATGTATCCGAAACTAAAATATCTCACGTAAAAAGATTACAATGAAGATCCTGGATCCCTAAAACAGACAAATATGGCTTAATCCAGATCGCTAAGAATGAAGAGGGAACATTATGAAACCCAGAGCTACATGATGAGCGGCAGATGTGAACCTGTATCCCGAATATTGTTAATGTACTGTGTGTGTCCATTCTTTATAACACAGAAGAGGCTGGAAGCAATAGAGCTTAATGAATTGTGGGGAAAAAAAGGTTTATGGTACAAACACTAAGCCCCCGATATATCAAGATTGACTTTTTGCGTGCTGGTCTGGATTAAGAGGCGCATCGCTCTATTGTCATACCTCACCGCAAGAAATGTCTGGAATTGGTCTGGTGTAATTTATGCCACTTTTGAGCCATAAATTATGAAGAATTTGTCATTGGCTCTTGGCCATGCCGCTTCCTGGCTAAGCTCCAACCACTTTCCAAAAAAGCTAACCTAGCCAGTGAGGATCGGCATAAAAACGTCAAAACTACAAGTTGCACAAAAACTGTAAAAATGTCAAAGTTTAACGCCAAAATTCTGTCAAAAACTGTTTGATAGTGTGGGGTCTAAAACCCTAAAACGCAACAAAGAATTAAGAGAATGGCCAACGTTGGTGCAAACTTTGCCTGAGGCTACTTTCACACTAGCGTTTTCTGCAATCCGTCACAATGCGTCGTTTTGCAGAAAAAACGCATCCTGCAAAAGTGCTTGCAGGATGCGTTTTTTTCCCCATAGACTTGCATTGACGACGCATTTGCGACGGATTGCCACACGTCGCAACCGTCAAGCGACGGATGCGTTGTGCTTTTGCGGACCGTCGGGAGAAAAAAACGCTACATGTAACATTTTTTCTCCTGATGGACCGCTTTTTCCGACCGCGCATGCGCGGACGGAACTCCGCCCCCACCTTACAATGGGGCAGCGGATGCGCCGGAAAAATGCATCCGCTGCCTCCATTGTGCAATGCAGCAAACGCTAGCGTTGGAATCTCTCCCCGACGCATTGCGACGGGGAGATTCCGACGCTAGTGTGAAAGGAGCCTAAATGACGAGCTCACCGACAATGAACTTATTCAAGATCAATGTTTATATGAGTTAAGGCTACTTTCACACTAGCGTCGGAATTCGGCACGTCGCATTGCGTCGGGCCGAGATTTCGACGCTAGCGTTGTTAGCGCCGCACAACGGGTGCAGCGGATGCATTCTCCGGCGCATCCGCTGCCCCATTGTGAGGTGCGGGGAGGTGGGGGCGGAGTTCCGGCCGCGCATGCACGGTCGGAAAAAAGCGGTCCGTCTGGAGCAAAAAACTTTACATTTAAAGTTTTTTGCTCCCGGCGGTCCGCCACAACACGGCGCAACCGTCGCACGACGGTTGTGACGTGTGTTAATACGTCGCAATGCATCGGTAATGTTACTCTATGGGGCGAAAACGCATCCTGCAAACAACTTTGCAGGATGCGTTTTTTCCCCTAAACGACGCATTGCAACGTATTAAAAAAAACGCCAGTGTGAAAGTACCCTAAAGTACTTGACTTTCCAGAACTTGCTGAAACTTTGAGAAGGAGAATTTTGACTGCGCCCTACTGCAACCCTAACTACGTCATACAATATCAAAATAATGCCAAGGCCTTATGCTCCATTCACACGTCCATGTGTCATAGTATGCGATTAATGGACGTGCAGCCGGTCCCCTGTCTAATACTCAATGGCCTCATGGGCATTAGGGTAGTCAAATTCGGGTTAGGACTCGTGGTTGATCCGTACGTTTCACTAAGTACTCATACCGCAACACACGGATGAGTGAATCAGGCATTATACGCACTTCCGTATTCTTGTTTTCTGGAACTGTATTATGGATTACACAACCATATGCTTGGATTCCCTTCCGTGCCTCCAATTTTATTCAAGACTTTTGACATCTGCCAAAGCATGATGCATAGGGGTACGTCAACACACAGTGGAAAAATCTGCAGCAAATCCATGGACTAATATTAAATCTGCAGCCAAATTTCCATTGGAACATGAGGATTTTGCTGAGGATTTGCAGCAGGATTCAAATGTCTATATTGAAAGAAGGGTGAATTCCTACATGGGTTGTCTCCCCCAAAACAACTTCTTACATATGGAGGCTTCCACCTAGATCAATTGATCATAGTAGGTCATGATTTGAGCACTGGCAAAAAGCAGCCGATTTGGGACAAGCAGACATAGCTAACAAAATAATGGCAAGTAACTGGCTGGTGGCCATTCACACCAGAGCAATAGCCTTACAAAATTGGGTCCCTTGATGGTCTAAGAACCTAATAGGACATTTGAACAAAGGGTTCTGTGTATGAGAAAAGTTCATGAGCAAGTTCAAAACATTATCCAGACTGTGTATTTCATCAGATTGTCACAACAAAAGCAAAGATCGTTTCTACAAACTGTGGTCTGAATGGTCACCACTTCTATGACCACAAAATTAAGTAAATTGTGAAAAATCTGTAGAAACAACTGATATAAGTAACTGCACAAGTCAGAAAAGACTTTTCTGATGCTAGGATTTATTTTAGACAGAATTATATTTTCAGATATACTCAAGGATATAAAAATGTCTAAAATGCAGCTCCAGCTTTCCGAAAACCCAACACTTCAACGAAAATTAACAATCCTAGGCAACCCTGCACCTACAGTACAACCAATTATGCGCATAGTCGGCTACAGTAAACCTGAATTACTGCACAGGACCTAAACATGTCAAAAATTCAGGCAATTATCACTGAAGCCACAGACGTGTCGCTTCCAGATCTTCTTCTGAATTTCTCCAGTTACCTTTTTCCCCCACCATTTTCTTTTTTTGTGTTAAATGCTGTCTTAGATGACAGCTTAATGTGTAGCACACGCAATATTTATTCCTCTTCAGTGTCAGACTGTCTAGCCATCCAAGGGAATACAAAGAATGTCACTTATTAGGATAAAAGCACAAGGGAAGGTAATCAAGGACATATGTAACATCAGCCAATCATGCCCTATTTCAACATCCTCTTTCATTCATAACAGTTCGACAATTATTCTGATAACTCGCTTTTCAGGCTGTTTGTGTTCCTCCATAATGGTGGTTTTGCATTTATTTAAATGATTTCAAAATTGGACACTCGCTGTGCTGTGGATGTTTGTCATAACTTTCTATCTTCTGTCAAGGAGACAGCTCTGCGGATCAACACGTCGGGGGTCTGTACAGAACACTTATGGGAATAACCTGCCTGGTCCATCGAGGAGAAACACTAAAGCACCTGCTAAATAACCAATGCTGGATGGTTAAAAAACAGTCGTAGCAAAACCGGTCCGAAACGCTACTATATCCAATATATTGATCGATGGTTGATGGGTTCGGCCAACAGCCTAATGTGTATGGGGGCGCCGGATAGAGGATTGTAAGGGTCCGGCATGTTCGATTTCGGAGGAAAGCTTCCGGTATAGATGTCAGACAGAGGCTCTCTCATACAGAATACAGGAGTGGTCCCGCGTAAGGGAGAGTTCGGCCACCAGCTAACTGAAGTGTAGGGGGGCTGTACATGCATCTGAAGCATTCTATTATGGGACTGAATGTCATCGCCGAGCATAGTTTATACTTCCATGCAAATTATTTTGGTTCCCATCTGGGTTTGGAAATAAGGCCGGTGTCACACGGTGTAGTGCGAGTCTCTCGCATCAATTCCCGGCACTCGGGACCGGAGTGTGCAGCTGCTAGTATTTCTATGCATCTGAAGGCTCCGGTCTGAAATGCCGGTGGTAGTGCCAGGAATTGATGCGCGAGTTTCTCGCATTACACTCGGCCTAAACCGGAGCACCCACATATGCCATTAAAACTTAGAGTAACCATATTATTTTTGTAGAGGGGCCACCCAATCTAGTTTGCTTTTTTTTTAGCGTAGCCCACGGTTGTAACTCTTAACTTCCCTGTCGGAGGTGGGAAAAAGTGTTCTGAAATGCACCGTGTTCTAACGAAAATACAGATCATTGTATATAGAATGTGCAAAAGAAAAAGCTAATTTTTTATCAAATCTAGAACTATATAATATTGACTCAAACTGTCATGTTCATCAACAGATCACTAAGGGACTAGTAAACCTCCTGCTATGTAGTCCTCCATATTCATGAGCCCTGTATAACCCTCCCCCACCACTGATTGGCAGCTTTGTGTCCTCTGTGCATTGGCACACCAATCGGTGGTGGGGGCGAGGTTTTACAGAGATCAGCATTCTGAGATCTGCAACAGATAAAACAGTGATTCTATCAAAACTACAGCAAGCAGCCCAGTGAGTGACATCACTTGATTAAGGGTCTCCGCTCCTGCATCATGCAACTCTCAGACAGGATAGCAAAAAAACTTGGTGATAGATTTACTTTAAAGCACATGAAGCACCATTTTTATTTCCTAAGCTTTGCACTATGGAATGGAGTATCGGATTAATTTTTAACGTATGTTATCTCAGGCTCGAGTCACCATTATTTTTGACTGTTTTAAAAGTAATTTTCATTTAGAGGTTTTAGCTACTGAAAATCAAAGCCCTATAAAGTGGTCCTGGAAGTCAAAAACAAACGAGGTTACACCACAATACATTTACAACCAGGGACTGCAAAAGATTGTTGGTGCACTTTATTTCCAAAGACCTCCATTTCTCCCAGAAAATTATTGCTATTACACTTGTTTTGTTATACACGTTTAATTCCTTTGTGTGTATTGGAACGGCAAACAAAAAACGGAGAAAAAAGGCAAATTAGACATAACTTCACACACAAACCCAAAAATGTTCCGGACAAAATTGTTGGCACCTTTCCAAAATTGTGGGTAAACAACTTTGTTTCAAGCATGTGATGTTCGCTCAAACTCACCTGTGGCAAGTAACAAGAGAGGGCAATATGAAAATTACATCTGAAACCTGTTAAAAAGGTGAGTAGTTGACTCAATCTTTGCATTTTGTGTGCGTTTGGGGCACACTAAGCATGGAGAACAGACAGAGGAGAAGAGAACTGTCTGAGGACTTGAGTACCAAAATTTTTGAAAGATATCAATAATCGCAAGGTCACAAGTCCATCTCCAGAGATCTTGATGTTCTTTTGTCAACGGTGCGCAACATAATCAAGAAGTTTACAACTCATGGAAATGTAGCTAATCTCCCTGGATGTGGACGATAGAGAAAAATTACCGTAATGAAAGGTTGCAACGCAGAATAGTCCGGATGGTGGAGAAGCTGCTCCAGAAAAGTTGAAAATAAATTCAAGCTGTCCTGCAGGCTAGGCTCAAAGTGCATCAGTGTCAGAGTGAACTATCCATCGACATTTGAATGACATAAAACGTTATGGCGGGAGACCCAGGAGGACCCCACTGTTGACACAGACATAAAAAAGCTGGACTACAGTTTTCCAAAATGTACGTGAGTAAGCCAAAATCCTTCTGGGAAATAGTCTTGTGGACAGATGAGACCAAGATAGAGCTTTTTGGTAAAGAACATTATTCTGTTTACCAAAAAACAGAATGAGGCCTACAAAGCATAGAACAGTACATCCAGTCAAATGTGAAGTCACCGCCGGTCACCGCTGCTGAGAATCGCGGTTCCCATGCTGTCACAGAGAGGATAGCGTGTGAGCCAGCAGCAGTGACCAGCAATGAAAAGGTTACCGCCAGTCAGGCGCCGGCTGATTACTACTCATCATCGTACATCTGGTTTCCCTGATGGCAGCGAGAGCAGGCTATGCTGATGAGAGTATTCACCAGCCAGCATCTGTGCATAGTAAGAAATATGTCAGTGAGATATATATATATACACCGGTAATTTGTGCAGTGCATGTGTATCTTACTATACATATATTTAGCCAATAAATAAAGAAAGAAAAAGAAAGAGAAAAAAAAAAGGTGTGGGGTTGCAGCAGCCGGTTTCACATCCTACAGTCCGTGTGTTCCGGCCGTCATGCTGAGCGGTCACATTACTGAGGCGATCGTTCAGCCTTTGCTGGTTATTAAAAGGGGGAACCCCAAAAAATTATGTGGGGTACCCAATAATTTTAATAACTATCGCGGTAAAGTTCTAGGTGACTGGTACGGACCCAGAACTTTACCGTTCGGGTTCACCCATCTTTACTCTCCACTACTAACTCCAAAAACAATTTTCCCAATTGCCACGGCAGCAGGACAATTGGGAAGAGCAGAGGCTTAGTGCCAAAATTGGCGCATCAAATATGATGCTCCACTTCTGGGACAGCTGCAGGTTGATATTTGTAGGTTGCGAATGGCCCAATAACCATGGGCATTCCCAGCCTACTAATATAAGCTCACAACTGTTTCTCTTGGTTATTAAAAATACAGTGAACGTAACATTTTTTTCATTTATCTATTACTAATAAATAAATGAAAAATACTAATAAATAATTGAAAAAAATGGCATGCCTTGGTCCCTATTTTTAATAATCAGCTAACGGATAGCAGACAGCTATGAGCTGGGATTATGTTGGGAAGGGGGCCAATATCTATGGTACTTCCCAGCCAATTAATATCAGCCCCCAGCTCTCTAATTTGCCTTTGTTGGTTATTAAAAATTAAAAATAGGGGGAACCCTAAACAAAATTACATAGGGTCCCCCCCTATTTTTAGGCTGTGGGCTGATAATAGGCTGGGAAGGGACTATGGATATTGACCCCCTCCCAGACAAATAACACCAGCTGCCCCCAAAATGGTGCATCCATTAGATGCGCCAATTCGGGGACTTAGCTTCTGCTCTTCCCGCTTGCCCTGGTGCGTTGGCAAGCGGGAAATATTTTGGGATTGATGTCAGCTGTGTAATGTCTGCCGACTTCAAGCCCAGAGGTTAGATATGGGGCAGCATCTGTTTTTTTTATTCCTGACTTTTGCCAAAGTGCTGCATTATGCAAAATGCAGCATGTCACTTTCAGCGTTTTTCACCCATTGAAAGTGCAAAAAAACACTGCAAAAATCCCAGGTATCCGGTTTTGGGTATCAAAACCTGACGAAGTTGAATCAGATTATTTTTTTATGCACTAAACTTTATCAGCGTGCACAAGAGACAAATGTACCCTGGCAAAAACTCAGCAATAAAAACACAGCAAAAGTGTAGCAAAAGCTAGGCAAAACCTGCTTTTTGTAAGCAGCTTAAACTTTGCATTAAAAAAAAAAAAACCTGCAGCAAAAAAGGAACATGTAAACATAGCCTTAGGGAGCACAGAGAGGAAGCGGACTTTTAACACTTTTTAACAGGAGTCCCACCTAATATATGAAAGTTATGGGCTACATGGCTAGTCACCCCTAATCTCGCCCCTCTCATTCTTACTTACCTGTTGGGTTCATCTTTAAAGGAAATCTGTCACCAGGTTTCCACTATGACATCATAGAGCAGAGACTCTCAAGTCCAGAGATGTGTCACTTACTGGGCTACTTGCTGAAGTTTTGCTAAAATCCTTGTTTTATCTGCTGCAGTTCTCCTAATGCTGAGCTCTGTATAACCCCGCCCACACAAGGCAGCTTTCTGTGTACACAGAGGTAAGCAGCCAATCAGTGTTGGGGGCGGGATTACACAGAGCCTATGAATATGGAGGACTACCTGGCAGCAGGTTTACTAGTCCTCTAGTGATAATCTCCTGCTGATAAAACAGTGATTTTATGAAAACTACAGCAAGCAGCCCAGTAAGTGACACATCGGTGGCATCATGTGTCTGTCTCTGCATTATACCGCTCTTAGATTAGGTGGCAAAAACCTGGTGACAGATTTCATTTAATGACGTAGTTAGAGACAAAGATTGAAGGTATATAGGACAGTGTAATTAATGGTGTAAAACATTGGAATTAACAATTATTCCAATGAAATGTCGCATTTTGAGCAAAAATGTTATCGAAAGCGAAATGACAAATGTCCACAGCTATGTCCTTACAGGAAATGAATATATATTGAAGCAATCCATTCATTGTCGCATGCCTTTATGGCTACACATCTTTGTGCACTCCAAGTCACTAAACGTAGTCTCTGAAAACATTGCTACATGCTAAAAGGATGAAAATAAACTTGCTCAATGCCTTAAATAAAAAAAAGTCATAAAAGGCAAAGAGTTAAAAGTCATAGGGGCCGACGTTGGCCGTGTAACAGCGCCACCTACAGACACCAGCAGAAGCAGCACTCCTGAGCCGTCACGTATCTATAACCCAGATCTGCTCCTTACACGCTGGGCCGTTCCATATTGTAATAATAGAAAACACAGTGATATACAATGCGCTGCGCTTACAAAAGAGATACCAGAAAGATATATGTGCAAAATAAAATGGGGGCATTAAAATTCTTTCCCTAAACCTAAATTTGCATAATAACAACTGTATTTACAGGCTTAGTACATAATCCTTTGTAGAGCAGCCAAAATTATTTATCTAAAATTCCGTAACAGGGAACATATGTGGCCAATATGCCCAAGTTAGATATATTTTTTTATGCATTTAAAAAGGAAAAAAAATAAAAAAAACTTGAGTTCCCCATTAGCTTTCCCAGTGATTGTATGACGCTTGTATAGCTTCATTGTGAGACGCGCAATATTGTGCCCGGATTTAGCACCTTAGTGCCGGGGCATTCAGAAATTACACCTGAATAACTTTGGGAAAAAAAAAAATCAAATTTTTGAAATTTATTTATTTTTTTTTTTTTAGAATGGGGAAAAAACGATTCTCTAAGTGTTTCCAATATTATTATTTTTGTAATAATAATAATAATTAAAAAAAAAAAAAAACTATGATTGGAAATAGTTTGTTAGAATTAAGATTTTGTAATTAAATATTTTAGTGGCAGTAAAAAAAAAACTTTTAGGATATGTTCACAAGTTAGATTTTTGGAAATAAGTTCTATAATTTAAAAGATTTTTTTTTTGGGTGGGGTGGGGGGTGAATGGATTAAAATGTAAAATTGTATAACGACCATTAGAACATTATAATATTGCAGCCACTATGGATTATTTTATTAAGATCTACTCCATGCTGGTTTGGACATACAGGTGGAAGGATATATAAACTGCTGCATATCATCATTCCAAACCTTATTTTCCACTTTCTCGAAATCTTTACCCTCATTCCCACCTTCAGTAACCTTGGAGCAGTTCTGTAACTCGTGCTCCCACTATATCCTATGTGAGATGTCGGCTCTGTTATTAGTGCCACTGGCACTTTACAGTGCTGGGTTCTGTGGGTTTTCATTATCAAGTGATCCTGCATGGAAAACACTCGTAAAAAAAAGTTGCATGTAAATGAGCAATCCTGAGCGGCAGCAATGCCAGGGAGCAGGAGATGGAGGGGCACGTCTAACATAGCGACTATTAGGACGTGCGAGCACTGCACAAAGTCTACAATAATTCAGCCTGATGTCTATTAATGACAGACCCAGAGTGATAGTTTATGCTATAATATCCAGCAAGAAAGTTTATATAAAAATATTACCGTATACAGCAACACATCATTGTTAGTGATATATGTCCAATTCACTAACAGATACAATAAAACAGCCAGAAAGAAAATGTTAACAGTATAAAAGAGCAGTTATAATGAATGTGTGTGTAATGTACCGTAATATAATACACACAGACATTAATTATATATACATATATATATGTACACACATTCATTATAACTGCTCTTTTATACTGTTACTTAACATTTTCTTTCTGGCTGTTGTATTGTATCTGTTAGTGAATTAGACATATATCATGGACAATGATGTGTTGCTGTATACAGATTATATATATATATATACATACACACACACACATATATATACACACACATATATATATATATATATATACACATACACCGTATAATACATACACATATAATACATACATATATATATATTTATACAGATATCAAAGAATACAGCAGCATACTATGTGATAAGATGTATACAAACATTGAATATGTTACATTTAAACTGCATAAGTTTTATATAGAATATATTTATCAAATGGAGATACTTTGCAAAGAAATTGGTCACTTCATATGTTCATTTAGATATACATATATCTATCTATACACAGTATATATATATATATATATATCTCGATATATACACACAAATAGACACACGTATATGTATACATACATACACACACACGTGTGTGTGTGTGTGTGTATATATATATACGTTTGTATGTATACATATACGTGTGTGTATATATATATATATATATATATATATATATATTTACCGTGTATAGATATATATATATATATTTACCGTGTATAGATATATATATATATTTACCGTGTATAGATATATATATATATTTACCGTGTATAGATATATATATCTAAATGAACATATGAAGTGACCAATTTCTTTGCAAAGTACCTCCATTATATATATTTATATTAAAAGCAGCTTTATTGGCAGGACAAAATAAACATTTTATATATATATATATATGTGTGTATATATATATATATATATATATGTGTGTGTGTATATATATATATATATATACACACACACACAAACACACATTTCTATATGATGCCAACACATACACTCACGTATATGTATATACACACACATATATATATATACATATTACACACACGGACAGTACATTGTATACATACATTATAAATCAGTATATACTTGCAAAGATATACAACATCTGAATGTAAATCTATTCTACTAAACGAATCATAGAAAGAGATCATTGTGTTTGGTTGGTGCTGTAAAAGATATAAGTAGCTTTTAACATTAAAAATACCACAAAGTAAAAAACCACTATTAAATATAATGAAAGAAACATACATGGCTACAGGCAATATAATTTCAGATGTTGAGGGGGATTGGGATTTCTCCGACAGATGCAGTGGGACACAGAGCTGCAGTCAGGGCAGGGGAAGGAAACACAACCCTCTAATTAAGGACCAATTTGACAGTTCCAGCCCCGTACACTTCATTACAAGGGATGACTGACATTCTCTATTACTCCTGAGTTCACAGAAATACACTGCGCTCTAGAAGCCACATTTGGGCAGTTTGCTAAACATAAATGCTATTAACAAAACAACAACATAAAAAAATTAAAAAAAAAAGGCGTCCATGTTGCCGGCCCTGGAGGAGAGTGACATCTTATGAGGTTTCTGTGACACCAGAGGTTTCAATTCATCCGTAAAAAAAATATACAAGAATAATAGCAAGAGAGAAAATGTCTTATTACTAATGAACTGTAAGAACAATTTTGCGCAAGATCTTGAAATATACAGAAAAAAATATGAAATAAATCTCTCCCAGAAGTTTGTTTCAATTTGAGACAAAAACCTAGACCCCAAACTAAGGTCATCGATGGAAAATCCCTGCAATGTCGATGCCGTCCATACCTGTTTGTTTTTTATTAATATCCGTGCCTCCAGTTTTTAAAAACCAATGGTAAATTTTCATGCAAATGAACCACAAGTACAGGTAAGCTTGCCCCTACACTGGCAGCTCTCCGGCCTTTGGTCTTCTTTCTCCACCCGCCGCCTCCCTCCTGTCCGTCTCTTTACCCGCCCACTGCCGGCCTTTTATCAGTGACTGACAGGTCACTCTTCTCTGTGACCTGCTCACGCGCTCAAGATCTTGCGCCAGTGTCCTCCGTCCCGGGTCGGCGAATTCACAGTATGATCCTGACAACGATGAAGAGCCGGACTATCAATCTGCACATGTGCCGCTACCAGGAATGATGGCGCCTGTGCGAAATCTTGGGCGAGGAAGTAGGTCACTTGGAAGAGTGACCTGTCAGTGTCTGTTAGGAGGCCGGCGATGGGCGGGTAAAGAGAAAGGAGAACTGTAAGTGCAGGGTAAAGAGACAGGAGAACTGTAAGTGCAGGGTAAAGAGACAGGAGAACTGTAAGTGCAGGGCAAAGCCTCCCGCATTTGCGTCTCATTTGCATTTCTATAAAACAGGGGCACAGACTTATAAGATGAAGGTTTGGATGTCATCAACAATGAAGGGACCTTACATAGATGACACTAGTTTGGGGACTTAAAAGCTGCTGACCGGTTCACTTTAAATTCTTGCCTGACTAGCTATGCCAGCTTACAAGGACATATATTATTCCTGCTCCAAGAACCGTCTTACCTCAAATATCTCTCAAAAAATATATTTGGGGTGTGTGAACGAAAATGGTTTATAAAATATCGTCTTATTATGATCAGACATTCATCATGGCAGCTTCTCGTGCACCCGGGAATTAGAGGAGACCAGGAACAGATGGGTGTCTGCACCTAGATCTCCCAACTATTCCCATACTGGCGGGTGGGAGATGATGATTAGATCTACATCTGACTTTGAAGTTGGTCTTCGCAAGCCCCTAAGAATTTGTGCAATGCTTATTTTATTTATGAAAAGCCAATGGAACGCGTTGGACGTAAATCACTGTGTGCACATGCGGTATTATACTATACATTGTGTATTATATTATATGCAGATGCGTGCAGGAGATAATGGAAGCAGACACACGAATGGCTTATGGACTTGCTGTATAGTACAATACTTTCTTGGAGCCATCAGGTTTCAGATTTAATTAAAAAATAAATAAAAATAAATAAATAATAATAGAAAAATAAAAGTCGCAACTAATTTGGTTGGTATGGGTAAATGCATCAGTTTTTATAAATAGCTATATCTACACGGTGTATTTATTTTATCTATATACAACCTACATTAAAAGAAAAAAATAAGTGATTACGGTATTCATTTTTGGGACTCACTTCCATAGCAGGCCATATATCCGTGGGGCGATTCTGTGCTATGGAATTCCAGTGTAACGCGTCTGACCAAGTGCAGGCAATGGCCGTTTCCCATGGTGCAATGCTCCTGGCTCATAAATAGATCTGAAATACTTCCTCAATCATGTTTTATGAGCAGAGATGCGCAGGGGGTGCTGACTGGCTAGCTGGAGGGAAAAATAGCAACAGCAGGTGGCCAAAACTGTGCCGAAAATGAGTACTCACATCACTCAACTGCACGGGCTTTGATCTTTCAGCTACAATTACATAAACGTCCAGATTACAAAAAAAAATGTTTTAAATTGGAAAAAGTAATTGAACACAAGCGGAAAACTGTGCACAAACACACGGAGGCGCTAGTGACACTAATGTGAGGGTTCGCTCCAGAGGCAATAGGCTTATAGACAATGCAATAATTATTAGCGACTAGGAATACCACGAGGAGGCTGGAGAGCGGTGATGGCAGGCTGGCCTCTCTACCGTCCGTCCACAAAGGCCGGGGGACAAGCATCTAGCAGATCCTGGCTGGCTGAAGAACCTTATACCCAGATTATAGGCCTCAGCAGAGCTGTGTGTGAGCACATATAGCAGAGTTGTGTGTGTACAGTAGAGATGTGTGTGTGTACAGCAGTGTGAACACATATAGCAGAGGTGTGTGTATATACAGCAGAGCTGTGTGTGTATACAGCAGAGCTGTGTGTGAGCACATATAGCAGAGCTGTGTGTGTACACTAGAGATATGTGTGTATACAGCAGTGTGAACACATATAGCAGAGGTGTGTGTATATACAGCAGAGCTGTGTGTGTACACTAGAGATATGTGTGTATACAGCAGTGTGAGCACATATAGCAGAGCTGTGTGTGTATACAGCAGAGCTGTGTGTGAGCACATATAGCAGAGCTGTGTGTGAGTACAGCAGAGGTGTGTTTGAGTACAGCAGAGGTGTGTGTATATACAGCAGAGCTGTGTGTGTACAGTAGAGATGTGTGCGTATACAGCAGAGCTGTGTGAGCACATATAGCAGAGCTGTGTGTTTGTGTGTATATACAGTAGATACGTGTGTGTATACAGCAGAGCTGTGTGTACACAGCATAGCTGTGTGTGAGCACATATAGCAGAGCTGTGTGTGTGTATACAGCAGAGCTGTGTGTACACAGCATAGCTGTGTGTGAGCAGATATAGCAGAGCTGTGTGTGTACATACAGCAGAGCTGTGTGTGTACAGTAAAGATGTGTGTATACAGCAGAGCTGTGTGAGCACATAGCAGAGCTGTGTGTTTGTGTGTATATACAGTAGATACATGTGTGTATACAGCAGAGCTGTGTGTACACAGCATAGCTGTTTGTGAGCACATATAGCAGAGCTGTGTGTGTATACAGCAGAGCTGTGTGTACACAGCATAGCTGTGTGTGAGCAGATATAGCAGAGCTGTGTGTGGGTACAGCAGAGGTGTGTGTATATACAGCAGAGCTGTGTGTGTACAGTAGAGATGTGTGTATACAGCAGAGCTGTGTGAGCACATATAGCAGAGCTGTGCGTTTGTGTGTGTATATACAGTAGATACATGTGTGTACACAGCATAGCTGTGTGTGAGCACATATAGCAGAGCTGTGTGTGAGCATATATAGCAGAGCTGTGTGTATACAGCAGAGCAGTGTGTATACAGCAGAGCTGTGTGTATACAGCAGAGCTGTGTGTGAGCACATATAGCAGAGCTGTGTGTGTATACGGCAGAGCTGTGTACACAGCATAGCTGTGTGAGCACATATAGCAGAGCTGTGTGTGTATACAGCAGAGCTGTGTGTATACAGCAGAGCTGTGTGTATACAGCAGAGCTGTGTGTATACAGCAGAGCTGTGTGTGAGCACATACAGTCATGGCCAAAAGTTTTGAGAATGAGACAAATATTAATTTTTCCAAAGTCTACTGCTTTATTTTTTCTAATGGCAATTTGCATATACTCCTGAATGTCAGAGTGATCAGCTTAACAGCAATTACTGTACTTGAAAAGTCAATATTTGCCCAGAAAATGAACTTTAACCCCCAAAACACATTTCAACATCATTGCAGTCCTGCCTTAAAAGGAGCATCTTACATCGTTTTAGTGATTGATCCATTAACACAGGTGTGGGTGTTGATGAGGACAGGGCTGGCGATCAATCAGTCATGATTAAGTAAGAATGACATCACTGGACACTTTAAAAGGAGGCTGGTTCTTGGTATCATTGTTTCTCTTCAGTTAACCATGGTTATCTCTAAAGAAACACGTGCAGCCATCATTGCACTGCACAAAAATGGCCTAACAGGGAAGAGTATCGCAGCTACAAAGATTGCACCTCATTCAACAATCTATCGCGTCATCAAGAACTTCAAGGAGAGAGCTTCCATTGTTGTCAAAAAGGCTCCAGGGCGCCCAAGAAAGACCAGCAAGCGCCAGGACCGTATCTTAAAACTGTTTCAGCTGCGGGATCGGACTACCAGCAGTGCCGAGCTTGCTCAGGAATGGCAGCAGGCTGGTGTGAGTGCTTCTGCACGCACTGTGAGACTGCGGAGACTCTTTGAGCAAGGCCTGGTTTCAAGGAGGGCAGCAAAGAAGCCACTTCTCTCCAGAAAAAACATCAGGGACCGACTGATATTCTGCAAAAGGTACAGGGAGTGGACTGCTGAGGACTGGGGCAAAGTCATTTACTCTGATGAATCCCCTTTTCGATTGTTTGGGACATCTGGAAAACAGCCTATTCGGAGAAGAGGAGGTGAGCGCTACCACCAGTCTTGTCTCATGCCAATTGTAAAGCATCCTGAAACCATTCATGTGTGGGGTTGCTTCTCAGCCAAGGGAATCGGCTCACTCACAGTCTTGCCTAAAAACACAGCCATGAATAAAGAATGGTACCAGAATGTCCTCCAAGACCAACTTCTCCCAACTGTCCAAGAGCAGTTTGGCGCCCAACAATGCCTTTTCCAGCATGATGGAGCACCTTGCCATAAAGCAAAGGTGATAACTAAATGGCTCATGGAACAAAACATAGAGATTTTGGGTCCATGGCCTGGAAACTCCCCAGATCTTAATCCCATTGAGAACTTGTGGTCAATCATCAAAAGACGGGTGGACAAACAAAAAACAACAAATTCTGGCAAAATGCAAGCATTGATTATGCAAGAATGGACTGCTATCAGTCAGGATTTGGTCCAGAAGTTGATTGACAGCATGCCAGGGAGAGTTGCAGAGGTCTTGAAGAAGAAGGGTCAACACTGCAAATATTGACTTCCTGCATTAACTCATTCTAACTGTCAATATAACCTATTGGTACTCATAATATGATTGCAATTATATTTCTGTATGTGATATAAACATCAGACAAACACTAATAAAAACCAGAGGGCAGTAGATCATGTGAAAATATAATTTTGGTGTCATTCTCAAAACTTCTGGCCATGACTGTACAGCAGAGCTGTGAGTGAATACAGCACAAGTGTATGTGTGTATACAGCAGAGCTGTGTGTGAGCACATATAGCACAGCTGTGTGTGTATATACAGCAGAGCTGTGTGTATATACAGCAGAGCTGAGTGTGAGCGCATATAGCACAGCTGTGTGCGAGTATATGCAGCAGAGCCGAGTCTGAGCACATATAGCACAGCTGTGTGCGAGTACATGCAGCAGAGCTGATGGTGCAAGCAGCAGTGCCAAGTATCTGTGTACATAATGTGTGCGCTGCAAACCTATAGGTGTATAATACACGTTGCAGAGAAATACTAACAACAGATCCATTACCTCCTATTCTACCCATTATAATGCACTAAAATCATTGGTGATGAGCGAGCATGCTCGGATATTGTGTCATCTGAGCATGCTCGAGTCCCCGTGGCTGCATGTTTCGCGGCTGTTAGACAGCAGCAACATATGTGGAGACTGCATAACAATCAGGCAATCCCCACATATGTTGAGGCTGTCTAACAGCCACACAACATGCAGCTGTGGGGACTGGAACATATTACTTGAGCACTCCCGAGCATGCTCAGATAACACGATATCCGAGCATGCTCGCTCATCACTATTACTTATATTGACCCCTCCACTTCTTTACACAAAAAGGATCATTTTAATTAGTAGGACATATGTTTTCCCCGTTTTCTGCTGTCTAAACCTGGCTTGCGCCTTATAGTCCGAAAAATACAGCATCTTAGTTTAGACCGAATGTACAAATTTTCAACAATTTTGTAGGTGGGGGAAAAAAATCACTGGGGCCTGTAAGATTTATCATAGCTGTTCATGAAGAATGATAAATCTGGCATGTCTCATGGGTATGTTCACAAGGAGTTTATTTGGATTCTTCTGACTGCAAAATCAACCCTAAGGGTTTTTTTGGCATGTTTTATGACCCTTTTTTATTTGCACATGGGAGTGCTTTTTTCTGCTTTTGTTAATTCAGTGATCAAATTTGGAACATTTTTCAAGCAGAAACGCCTCCACATTGCTTCTTTTTCCACGTGGATAAAACAGCACCATGTGCACTATAAGGTTGTTTCAACTTAATCCAAGAGTATTCAGTGCGTTTTTTTCATGTGGGTTTTGGAGCAAAATGTGCATCTGCTTCACCAATTTATTAGCTTATTGCGCGCTTAAAATTTGCACCAACGTGTTGGCCCATTTTTTGGTGTATGGCGTCACTGTTTAGGCCATGCACTTTACTGCCAAAAACACTGCGGATCTAAACATATGTGAACGCAGTCTAAAGAATATGTTCACAAGCAGTTTTTTGTTGTTTTTTTTTTTAAAGGCTTGTTCTGCATTAAAAAAGGCAGACAAACCCCACAAAACAGCAGCAGAAATTCTTCATAATTAAGTAAGTTCACACAGGGCATTTTTGCTGCGGTTTTTCTTCTCCAGCAAAACCTGATCTTCTTGGCAGGAAAGAAGCTGCGTCAAAAACGCAGATTTAGGTGCGTTTTTGGTCCTTTTTTTTTTTCTTTGTCCATGCTAATGTCCTTGGATTTTCAGCAGCAAAAATGCAGCAAATAAAGATACCTGCGTTTTTTTTTTCAACACCCATTTAAGTCAATGGGTGAAAAAAAAATGCAGCAAAAACGCTGAGAGAAGTGACATGCTCTATGTCCAAAAAACGCAGCAAAGCGCAAAATACTGATCACACAAAAAACCAATGTGTGTGCATGAGATTTCTGAAATCTCACAGGCTTTGCTGGTACTGTAAAAAGCAGCTGAAAATTAGCATTAAAAACGCAGCAAAAAAAAAAAGCAGCAAAAACGCCCTGTGTAAATTTACCCTTATGGTGTGTTATGACCTATATGGAAAAAAAAACGCAAAGAGAATTGTCATGCTGCATTTAAAAAAAAAAAAAAAGAATCTAACCAAAAACAAGAAAAAAAACAAAAATGTAGCATGTGAATATTCTAGAGACCCGTTTCTGTAAAATGCTGCTTTTTTTTCTCCTCCACATGAAAAAAACGCAACAATAAATGCAACGTGTGAACAAGCCCCTGGCCCAGGAGGGCCGCTCATAATAAAGGGGTATTCCAAAGTGAACAGCCACTCCATGTTTAGTGCCCCCTACAGGCTTGGTGTGGTAGTGGAGGGCTATCTACCCAGTGCCACTGTGGTTCTGCAGAGTATCCAGTGTAATCGGGCATTTTTAGCTCTCCCTAATAATTTATTAGACGGGGGCCATGTGATAATCATTATTGTTTTGGCTTTCTATATCTAAATGTTTGTTTTTCAGTTTAGAGCGCTCGTGCTCTTTGATATTGGATGGTAATTTTTTTTTTCCCAGCAGAATTGAAACCATGTGCATATAACTCGAGTTAATGAATTACAGCGCGATGGAAACTGAGAAGGATCTCGACACAATCCTGATATTTAGCCGAAGATTGGCCGTGATTTTGGTAACGGCGTGTAGATTACGTTCTTAGGCGGAAAGAGGTTTAAAGACGTTTTTTTATGAATACGGCGCTGGTCCTTTAATGAATCGTTGTCCCTTTATCAATTGTAGATATTTTTGGTGACGACAGATTACAAAATATAACAGAAAATCAACTTGATCCACGCTTGCATTGAAGCCTTCCAGTATAATGACAGGCCCCTTAAAGAAAACAACCTGAAGACCCAATAGTCGCTGAGATCCATCATGTAAAGGATCCTTCC
This sequence comes from Ranitomeya imitator, assembly GCF_032444005.1. Taxonomy (NCBI): domain Eukaryota; kingdom Metazoa; phylum Chordata; class Amphibia; order Anura; family Dendrobatidae; genus Ranitomeya; species Ranitomeya imitator. The sequence continues at coordinate 45,174,449 of NC_091288.1, forward strand.
CTGCCAAGAATCCCGTATTAGGAATTCGTAACGCTCACGTGAACATAGCCTTAGGCTATGCGCCCACGTTGCAGAATGATAGCTGAATTTTCCTGAACAAAACCGGACTCCTTTCGCAGGAAATCCGCTCGCGTTTTTTTTTTTTGCGTATTTTTCCGGAGCGCCCCAATACTATATTATAGAGTGGCAAATCTGCAGATTTTCTGCAAAATTAATGAACATGCTGCGGTGTTTTTTTGCCGCGATGTGTTTTTTTTTTTTTTTTTTTTTGCAGGGAAAAAAAAGCAGCATGGGCACAAAAATTGCGGAATGAATTCAAATAATGGGATGCTTAATGTAAGCGTTTTTTGCAGCGGAAAACCAAGGAAAAACGCTTAAAAAAAAAAAAACAGCTAAAAATCCAGAATGTGGGCACACAGCCTTACACTGCAACATCATCACCGATATTTTGCTGGGTTTTCAAAAAGACAATGGCGAAACGCTAGTGTGACGCAAGTCGGAAAGTCACAAGGCAAGAGGGGCCGCGATTTGCTGCACCTCCATATGAAGAACACATTAATCATGTCCAATTATGAAGAAACACGAGTGGCACTCACCACTGTCGAATCATTTTGTGCTTTTTTTTATTCCAAAGTCATATGGGAATACAGTGAGAAGACACCGATTGGGCTACACCTGTTTCGCATCTAACTACGCTTCATCTGGCCCTCAAATAATAATAATCAGTTTCCCTTATAATTCTCACTGATCTCTGGCAAGTACAGGTGGCAGACTTGATATTTTTTTTTGTGCTTTACCGAACTTGCAAAAAAAATAAAAAAAACGCAGTAAATTGCAAGCGATTTTGCCACAAAGCACATATATCGAACAGGGCTGTCGAGTCAGAGTCGTAGTCCATTTTGGTGGAGTCGGTGTCATGGAAATTGAGGAGTCGGAGTCAGAGGTTTGGCTTACCGACTCCACAGCCCTGATATCGAAACCCAACCATGGTCTTGTCGTACCTCCCCTTATAAACCTAAAAGTGTGGTCTCATTGTGTCTTTTCAAGAGTGCACTGCTTCTCTGCCTCCCAACGTGCCGGGGGATAGTGTGCTCCTGATGATTGTCGTCCTGAACCAGAAGCAGGGTCTGAACTGTGCGTGCTCACATGCCGCAAGCCTCTGCGGCATCCGTGGGTGCAAGGAGCCGTTCAGCCAGCTTCAGAGCAGCGCTCGTATGTTCTATAGCGAACAGCTTGTAAGCACAGCTCCTTGCCTAAGATATGCCGCAGAGGTGGCCGGTAACCTAGGCTTCGAGCAATACACTAGACAAACTCTCTGTTCTTGAAAAAGAGGAGTAAATTGCAAAGTTGCTTGTTTTTACAAGTATTTTGCTATTTTAACCCATTTATGATGATGAGACAAACCCCTTTAAAACAAATTATAATCAATGGCGGGTGAGCAAAATCTTCCACTGCCCATCTGCCTAAATTAAAGAGACAGAAGCTTCGGAATTGCAGATACGGGAAGCTGCTAGGTGTGTGAATGGAAGGTGGGGATTTACAGGATTGGGACGTCATTTTGTGCAACATTTGTCATATTTGTTTCACATCTGCGCGTTTTTTTTCCTTTGATAGCACACATACTGTAGAGGATTACGGCTAAATAATCATCATACTATCAATGTTACATAAAGCGGAGATGCTGCGCCGCGTTCCCTCCCTGCGCTCCTGGCCCTGGGTATCAGCCTGTGGAATAGACTTTGTCGGAAGCCATTTGTCAATAGTTCTGTGAATAGGATGCAGCGATCCAGGACGTAACAGCAGCTCCACAAACAGCTGGAGACGATTTTCTTTTCTTTGTATACTTGTTAGCAGGTAATCGTTGCGGGAACCCTAGATCTTTATATGTCTAGTAACAGGACGTGTTCTGCCATGTAGCCTTCATCAGGAGCTCAGGCTAACATACTACTTATACCGGAAGAGGGATAAGTAGGGGTTCCAAAGGGGATCCAGTGAAAAAAAAAAAAGATAAAGAAAATACTTACCTTCCCCAATAATCTTTTCCGACTTCAGCTATGATGTTCTCAACCAGACCAGGCGTGATGTCATCATGACCACCAGTGACCTGACCGCTGCGGCAGGGTATATTCCCACTAATTACTTACAAAATAACAAGAAAATTCCCTTCAAATGGGCTTCCTGGATACTGAAACATACCTGACCGCCAGCTGCAGTTGGTTTAAAAATAAACAAAATGTGCTTTACTCACCCTCCTCGGGTCTCCACCATTGCTCCCAGTGTTTATTATTCTCTTGAGGAATATGTTCGAGTCCCCGCAGTTGCATGCCTTGCAACACATGAAGGGATTGCCTAACAAACATATTATCTGAGCACGCTGAAGACACACTGTTAGCACAGGAGCATGCTGAGATAACACCTTATCCCAGGACATTCGCTCATCACTAGTAGTGATAGGCTTGCTACATCCTTGGTTGTAGTTTGGTTCAGGCACTAAATCTGCGCCGGTAAACAGATGGTAGCTGCATTTCGGTCATCCATAAAGTCACAGGAGGGTTTTCTACATTTCGTCAGGACTATATAAATGTTGGATTGAGCCCATTGCCATAACCAGAATCCCGGCCTGTATGAGGATCCATCGTTCTTGGAAAACTCAGTATTGTTGGGAAGAAGGGACGCTGTGCATTATGGGGTACCGGAAGAAAACCCTATTCATGGAGGTGAACTCCGCGTCCTACGTATACACATAAACTAACATTACGGCAATATCAAGCCATGCCAATGCTGACCCAGCTCCTCCGCCAATGCTGACCCAGCTCCTCCGCCAATGCTGACCCCGCTCCTCCGCCAATGCTGACCCCGCTCCTCTGCCAATGCTGACCCCGCTCCTCCGCCAATGCGGACACCGCTCCTCTGCCAATGCTGACCCCGCTCCTCTGCCAATGCTGACCCAGCTCCTCTGCCAATGCTGACCCCGCTCCTCCGCCAATACCGACACCGCTCCTCTGCCAATGCTGACCCCGCTCCTCTGCCAATGCGGACCCCGCTCTTCCGCCAATGCTGACCCCGCTCCTCCGCCAATGTTGACCCAGCTCCTCCGCCAATGCTGACCCCGCTCCTCCGCCAATGCTGACCCCGCTCCTCCGCCAATGCTGACCCCCACTCCTCTGCCAATGCTGACCCAGCTCCTCTGCCAATGCTGACCCCGCTCCTCCGCCAATACCGACACCGCTCCTCTGCCAATGCTGACCCCGCTCCTCTGCCAATGCGGACCCCGCTCTTCCGCCAATGCTGACCCCGCTCCTCCGCCAATGCTGACCCGGCTCCTCCGCCAATGCTGACCCGGCTCCTCCGCCAATGCTGACCCGGCTCCTCCGCCAATGTTGACCCCGCTCCTCCACTCCAGATTTTTGTCTTTTTTACAATCACGGTAACTGTTTTATGTGAGTATGTAAAACCCACATTTCAGATAACCTGTATTTATACACACTCGCATAACGAGGCATGGACATTTCCCTTTTCATCTTGAGCGCTGCGGTGCCAATAAGATCTAACAGGGCTGAATGGATTCAATAGAAATCATTAGGCCCGCTGGCCTGTCTGCACAGATAATTACACTTTTGGCTACAAACATACAGTTTTATTTGCTGCGGGGAATTTGACATTTGTAGCCAAACGACTACATAAAAGCAGCACTGGTTTAACTCTCCAAGTGCGAGACCGTCCTTAATAATTCCTAGACCAATACTCTTCAGAACTGCGCCGGTGAGGTGGGATGGTGGTCGGGGGACCCCTATCTTGGATACAGGTGCACCCATTAATTCAGCTGGAAGTTATTGGAAACAGTCAACATGCTTGTTGTCAGACATTCCCCTAATAGCTCGGCAGAACCAGTTAGTTTCACTTATAGCAGAAGCCTGTGCAGTGACCGATATAAAGACTACGACACAAATTACCAGACCGAGACTTGTGCGGCCATTGAACCACAAAAGAATGCCGGGGGATTTCAGCTCAAAAGATTACAGAGGTGTAAACGCAGCTCTGGACCATAATGCAGAAATAAATTACAAAATGAAATGTATTACCGGATAAATGGTCGCACAATAAAAATAAGTTATCATTTATTTACAGGATCAGTGATGATCTACTGATCGGTGGGTGTCCGACAGCTGGGACGTGGGACACCCAACTACAACTCTATTCATTCTCTATGGGGCGGTCATAAAAATGTGAGCGCAGCCCCACAGGGAATGAATGGCATCGTGGTCGAGTACGGGTGGTCAAGCACATATCTGCAGGGCTCAGCCCCGGCGCTTATATCGCTGGAACAGCGCCGGCACCAGAGGTAAGTACAGGCTGTTTTTGCTTTTTAGTAATTGAGAAGGGAGTTGTCCAAGTAGTGGACAACCCCTTTAAAGAAGAAACTATAGGCAATTAGCTCATCGTCTCATAAACAAACATCAATGGGGGAAACTGTGGACAATGTAGGAATAATGTGCCCCTGCTCGGTGTCCATTCAGCTATATAAAGCATGGTCTTCACCGAGTCCTCAAAGGCTCTCTGATCTGACCCTAGGCCAAAAATAAGTAACGTGGATGGCATCTGCGCCCGCCGCTCCATTTCAATACATTCATTACATGTGTGAATTAGGTCTGTGTATCTGACCAAACTCGGACATGTCTCCGATTAATAATAAATAATAATAATCTTTATTTATATAGCGCCAACATATTCCGCAGCGCTTTACAGTTTAACAGTTTCAAACACAAAAGTCATAAGTAACAACGTTAACAATACAATAATTAAAGCAAAATAAGACGACCCTGCTCGTGAGAGCTTACAATCTACAATGAGGTGGGGGAGATACAAAGTACAGGTGTGTATTTACAATGATGTATTTACAATCAGTGGGAGTGGATCAGGGCGACCGTGAGGGTTTTAGCTGTCTCCATGGTGAGAAAAGGGCGGATTCTAGAGATGTTCTTTAGGTGTAAGCGGCACGAGCGGGCAAGAGATTGTATATTGGAGGTGAAGGAGAGATCGGAGTCAAACATAACACCCAGACAGCGCGCCTGCTGCCGGGGTGTTATTATGGTGCCACCCACGGAGAGGGAAATGTCAGATTTAGGGAGGTTAGTAGATGGTGGGAGCAGAAGAAGTTCAGTTTTGGAGAGGTTGAGTTTCAGATAGAGAGCGGACATGATGTTGGAGACTGCGGACAGACAATCAGTGGCATTCTGTAGTACAGCGGGGGTAAGGTCAGGGGATGACGTATATAGTTGTGTGTCGTCGGCATAAAGATGGTACTGAAAGCCAAATCTGCTGATGGTCTGTCCAATTGGGGCCGTGTAGAGAGAGAACAGAAGGGGGCCAAGGACTGAGCCCTGAGGTACCCCAACAGTGAGAGGAAGAGGAGATGAAGTGGAGCCAGAGAACAGAACACTGAAGGAGCGGTCGGAAAGATAGGAGGAGAACCAGGAGAGAGCAGTGTCCTTAATGCCTAGTGACTGGAGCCTAGAGAGCAGGAGAGGGTGGTCAACAGTGTCAAAAGCTGCAGAAAGGTCGAGAAGAATGAGCAGAGAGTGGTCACCATTACGTTTTGCTGTCAGAAGGTCATTGGTCACTTTGATGAGTGCAGTTTCTGTCGAATGTAGGGGGCGGAAACCGGACTGTGAAGGGTCTAGGAGGGAGTGAGTGGAGAGGTAACGGGTAAGGCGGGAGTATATCAGGCGCTCCAAGAGTTTAGAGATGAAGGGGAGATTGGAGACCGGTCTGTAGTTGTTTGTGCAGGATGGGTCGAGGGTGGGTTTCTTTAGTAATGGAGTAATGATAGAGTGTTTGAAGGAGGAGGGGAAAATGCCAGAGGAGAGGGAGAGATTAAAGATTGTAGTTAGGTGACTTGTGACAACTGGAGAGAGAGACTGGAGGAGATGTGAGGGAATGGGGTCGGTAGTGCATGTAGTCGGACGAGAAGAGGAGAGGAGCTTGGAGACTTCTTCTTCTGTGATGGGATCGAATGTGGAGAGTGAGCCAGGGGCAATGAGGGGAGGGATGGGAGTCACTGAACTTAGTTGTTGGGAGCGGATTTCCTGACGGATATTGTCTATTTTCTCTATAAAGTGGGAGGCCAGGTCACCAGCACAAATATCTGTGATAGGGGCTTGTGCTTTTGGCCTGAGGAGGGAGCGAAAGGTGTCAAAAAGTTTCTTGGGGTTGTTGGATAGTGAGGAGATCAGAGTGGTAAAGTAGGTCTGTTTAGCGAAGTGAAGGGCAAAGTTATAGGTCCTTAACATAAATTTGAAGTGTATGAAGTCTTCTGGTGTGCGTGTTTTCCTCCATAAGCGTTCAGCACACCTAGAGGATCACTGGAGAAATCGGGTTTGCGATGTGAGCCAGGGCTGTTTTATTCTGTGTTTGGAGGTCCTGAGGGTGAGGGGAGCTACTTGGTCAAGGGTGCTTCTAAGAGTGTCATTGAAGTGATGTACCGCCAGATCAGGACAGGAAAAGGAAGAGATTGGGGACAATGATAAGCGTAGGGAGTCTGAAAGTGTAAGAGGGTTAATGGCTTGTAGATTTCTGACTGAATGGTGTGTAGGAGGGTGCTGGGGTGAGCGAGGATATGTGAGTGTGAAGGAGAGAATGTTGTGGTCAGAGAGGGGAAGCGGTGAGTTATCTAGGTAGGAGATTGAGCAGAGCCGGGCAAAAACCAGGTCCAGGGTGTTACCGTCCTTGTGTGTCTCAGAGGTTGAGAGCTGTGAGAGGCCGAGAGAAGTGGTTAGTGACAGAAGCTGGGATGCAGATGTGGAAGTGGGGCTGTTAATGGGGATGTTGAAGTCTCCCAGGATAAGGGTTGGTAGTTCTGAGGACATGAAGTGCGGCAGCCAGGCAGAGAAATGGTCCAGGAAGCGGGTGGGTGAGCCTGGGGGCCGGTATATGACCGCTACTCTGAGGGAGAGGGGGCGAAAGAGCCTGATGGTGTGGACCTCAAAAGAAGGGAATGAGAGTGATGGAACTGAGGGGATGACCTGGAAAGTGCATTGTGGGGACAGGAGTATGCCAACTCCACCACCAGGTCTGTTTGTTGGTCTCGGGGAATGGGAGAATTGTAAGCCACCATGGGTAATGGCAGCAGGAGAGACAGAGTCAGAATCCTGAATCCAGGTTTCCGTGAGGGCCAGCAGATTCAGAGAGTTTTTCAGAAAGTAATTGTGTAGGAAAGGAAGCTTGTTACATACAGACCGTGGATTCCAAAGGGCACAATTAAAAGAAGGAGTGGATGAAGGAGTGCAATTAATATTAGTAAGATTAGTAAGGTTTCGATGTGAGGTAGGGTAGGGGTTGAGGATGGTGGATGGTGGACCGGGGTTTGGGGAGATGTCTCCTGATATCAGCAGGAGTAGGAAGATAAAAAGCAAGTAGCTTTTGGGATTGTATGAAGTTTTTTTATGCAGTCTGTTTGGGTGAGATGGACTGAGGTTTTTCAGGAAGGTGAGAAGTGCATGGGAGCTGTACATGGGAGAGGGAAGGAGAGAGGGGGGATTGGGCGGTGAATGTGGATTGCAAGGGAGCATAGGATGATAGGAATAATGCACATGGATAGAAGGGAGAGCAGAGTGTGGGTTACCTGACTCCTGCCCTGACTAACTGCCATGGAATAACTGCGGTGTCACGACGCTTATCTTCTGTGACGCTTTGCTTATGGGATGCTAGCGTGCACCCCCACTTGCGTGCACCCCTAAGGAAGGTTCTAAATTTATAGCCCAGAAGAGATGGATTGTGGGAACTGGTTGAGGATAATTTGGCAGCTGGCTAGCACACCAGGGGTTTTTTTTTTTTTTCTTTGAAAAGATGATCAAAGACACTCAGCCTGGTAAAATCTACTTTCACACCTTCCACCAGATAAGATCTACACTGATCCCAGTCATGGATAGTAAGTGGACAGTAAGTTTTAAGTGCAATGCAACAGATAAATTATACCAATGATTACTTTTTGTTTTTGCAAACCGATGGTCTGCAAAAGAAAACAGGCATGTAAAGAAACCCATCCACCATCATGTGAAATCAAGGATTTTGGCATATATTAATTCTACCTTATAGCAGCCCTTCCTCTAAATTATTTCCTAAATGCGCGTTATATTTGGCAGCTCTGCGATCGTACTGATTGTGTGTCAATAAGTGAACAGCGACCGCCAGACGCTTCCATCACTGTCATCATTTAACATCCCCTGACAAAGCGGCGAAACGATGCTGGGAGAGACAGACTAATAGGCAGGCGTTCCATGTCCGTGAGCTTTGCAGAATAATACAGGACGCTGACAACTCACCACTTGTTTTTCTTGCGGATGTAGTCTTTTTCCGAGAGGTTGACTAGATAAATCATCGGCTTGGAGGTCAGGAATAAATATTTATTTAGCACTTCAATCTAGAAGAAAAAGAGGAAATTGAGCTATGTAAGTGTATATATGTGAAGAAATCAAACACCATAAAAACTATGGGACATGTGTAAAAGCTGCTGGTATCTATAAATTATCTTATTCGTATGTTACATAATGTTTTACCATTTAATCATATTTCATCTACTACAATAATAATCTTTATTTTTATATAGCGCTAACATATTCCGCAGCGCTTTACAGTTTGCACACATTATCATCACTGTCTCACAATCTAAATTCCCTATCAGTATGTCTTTGGAACGTGGGAGGAAACCGGAGTGCCCGGAGGAAACCCACGCAAACACGGAGAGAACATACAAACTCTTTGCAGATGTTGTCCTGGGTGGGATTAGAACCCAGGACCCCAGAGCTGCAAGGCTGCAGTACTAACCACTGCGCCACCGTGCTGCCCAAGCCGGTGTCATCCCAGCAGGAGAGGACAAGCCATGGGCATGCACATGTCCTTACCTGTTCTGTATGCATCATTCCTTATTAATCTAGAATTAGCTACTTTACTTGATCTGCTTTGTGTATCTTAGTGAGGTTATATTTACGGTATATAATATGTTATACCATAGTCTTCTGCCCATACTGGTAGGGCTAATATTGATGGTGGCCTTGTGGGTATATCGCCCCTTTTTTTCACGCTGTTTTTGGTGTTGGGATAAAGGTCTATAATAACGACCGAAAGAAATAATTTGATCTAAAGTTATCAGCTCCGATGACAGAAGACGGGTAGACTGCCACCGCTGTATGTCACCTGGTGCTGACTTTTGGGATATGGTGTGGGGGTGCTGTTTTATCCAATCATTTTGCGAGCAAATGTTGATGATCCTAAAGAATGTCTCACAGATGTCTATCCCAGATACACAGGAGGTCTACTTTTAGGGCCTTCTAGATGAATCTGTGTGATCCCACCATATCCACATCTCCTCATGGGAAACTTTATTCCTCGCACGTAAAGCAATTGGTGGATGGGAGATAAGGGGGGGGCTTAATTGTCTCCTCTCCAAATCGCACCTCACCACCTGTGTGATCGACCACATCCCATCTCCTCCCCAACCTCACCACCACTCTTATCTCATCCCTAAACCCACCTCTTCAACCTATCACTCATTTCTGGTACCTTCCCTTCTGCTTTCAAACATGCCACAATCACACCTATCATTAAAACACCAACCTTCGATCCAACAGCTATGTCCAGCTATAGCCCAATATCGCTGCTCCCATTTGCTTCCAAACTCCTTGAGCAGCACGTCCACATTGAACTTTCCTCCCACCTCTCATCTAACTTGCTCTTTGATAATCTACAATCTGGTTTCCGCCCCCATCACTCCACTGAGACAGCCCTGACCAAAATCACTAACGACCTACTTACAGCCAAAGCTAAAGGACAATACTCTGCACTTCTCTTTCTAGACCAGTCCTCTGCTTTCGACACAGTTGACCCACTGCCTCCTACTACAGATCCTCTCCTCCTTTGGCATCAAAGACCTTGCCCTATCCTGGATCTCCTCGTACCTTTCCAACCGCACATTCAGCGTCTCCCACTCCCACACTACCTTCTCATCCCACCCTCTCTCTATTGGAGTCCCCCAAGGCTCTGTTCTAGGACCCCTACTCTTCTCAATCTATACACTCGGCCTGGGACAACTCAAAGTCTCATGGATTCCAGTACCACCTTTATGCTGATGACACTCAGATCTCCTGTCGCCCCCAGCTCAAAAATATCTCCAGAATCTGTCCTTTTCTCAACAGTCAATCTACTAAAATGCTTGTGCATGCCCTCATCATCTCCCGCCTTGACTACTGCAACATCCTTTTCTGTGGCCTCCCTGCTAACACCCTTGCACCTCTCCAGTCCATCCTTAACTCTGCCGCCCAACTAATTCATCTCTCTCCTCGCTACTCCTCAGCGTCCCCTCTCTGCAAATTTCTTCACTGGCTCCCATTCCCTCAGCGTATCCAGTTCAAATTACTAATACTAACCTACAAAGCCACCCACAACCTGTCTCCTCCATATATCTCTGAACTAATCTCCCGATATCTTCCCTCACGTAATCTCCGGTCCTCCCAAGACCTCCTTCTCTCCTCCACACTTCTTTGCTCCTCACCCAACCGCCTCCAAGACTTCTCCCGAATATCTCCCATCCTCTGGAATTCTTTGCCCCAACACATCCGACTATCAGCCACATTCAGATCCTTCAGACGGAACCTGAAAACTCAGCTCTTCAGGAAAGCCTACAGCCTGCACTGACCTCGCTGTCTCCTCATCACCACTACTGAAGCTACTGCCTCATCAACCCCGGAGCTGCTGCAACCCTCAACCTATTGTCTCCTTCCCCATTATCCTGTAGAATGTAAGCCCGCAAGGGCAGGGTCCTCGCCCCTCTGTATCAGTCTGTCATTGTTAGTTTGCTTACTGTAAGTGATATCTGTAATGTGTATGTAACCCCTCCTCATGTACAGCACCATGGAATCAATGGTGCTATATAAATAATAATAATAAACATCCATTTCCAACCTAATGGGGAAAAAATAAAATAAAAATCGGTAAATGAAGTCACATTATAAGAGAACTAAGACCCCAACTCATCTAGAGTGGTGTTCTCTCGTGCTGGAGTCAGACACGCCGGATTCAAGGAAAAGGACTAATGTCTCAGTTAATCCGGTGCTTTTGAAAAGTGGTGAACTCCAAGCTAGAAATCTTAGTCAAGTCAATATTTTTGGGATAAGGAACGACACAGCTTGTCATGAATTAGACAAGCTGTGGCATCACGTCCTCATCCCAGCTTCATTCATTTAGGCAAAACTAGTGTGAAAATGCTGAAAGATGCAACATTTTTACACAATCTCGAGTTGCGCAAAAACGTTGTGACTTATCAAAGTGTTTTAAGCAGGGCTGTGGAATCAGAGTAGGAGTCCATTTTGATGGTGTCGGAGTCCATTTTGATGGTGTCGGAGTCATGGAAATTGCGGAGTCGGAGCCCATTTTAGTGAAGTCGGAGTCATGAAGTTGGAGTGCATTTTGATGGAGTAAGAGTGCATTTTGATGGAGTAAGAGTGCATTTTGATGGAGTAAGAGTGCATTTTGATGGAGTAAGAGTGCATTTTGATGGAGTAAGAGTGCATTTTGATGGAGTAAGAGTGCATTTTGATGGAGTAAGAGTGCACTTTGATGGAGTAAGAGTGCACTTTGATGGAGTAAGAGTGCACTTTGATGGAGTAAGAGTGCACTTTGATGGAGTAAGAGTGCACTTTGATGGAGTAAGAGTGCACTTTGATGGAGTAAGAGTGCATTTTGATGGTGTCGGAGTCCATTTTGATGGTGTCGGAGTCATGGAAATTGCGGAGTCGGAGCCCATTTTAGTGAAGTCGGATTCATGAAGTTGGAGTGCATTTTGATGGAGTAAGAGTGCATTTTGATGGAGTAAGAGTGCATTTTGATGGAGTAAGAGTGCATTTTGATGGGAGTCGGAGTCCATTTTGATGGGAGTCGGAGTCCATTTTGATGGGAGTCGGAGTCCATTTTGATGGGAGTCGGAGTCCATTTTGATGGGAGTCGGAGTCCATTTTGATGGGAGTCGGAGTCCATTTTGATGGGAGTCGGAGTCCATTTTGATGGGAGTCGGAGTCCATTTTGATGGGAGTCGGAGTCCATTTTGATGGGAGTCGGAGTCCATTTTGATGGGAGTCGGAGTCCATTTTGATGGGAGTCGGAGTCCATTTTGATGGGAGTCGGAGTCCATTTTGATGGGAGTCGGAGTCCATTTTGATGGGAGTCGGAGTCCATTTTGATGGGAGTCGGAGTCCATTTTGATGGGAGTCGGAGTCCATTTTGATGGGAGTCGGAGTCCATTTTGATGGGAGTCGGAGTCCATTTTGATGGGAGTCGGAGTCCATTTTGATGGGAGTCGGAGTCCATTTTGATGGGAGTCGGAGTCCATTTTGATGGGAGTCGGAGTCATGGAAATTGAGGAGTCGGAGCCCATTTTGATTAAGTCGGAGTCATGAAGTTGGAGTCCATTTTGATGGAGATGGAGGTTTGCCTTACCGACTCCACAGTCCTGGTTTTAAACAAAGATATCTGGCCATAGTGTTTAAAAACAAGGGTTGCCTGCAGAAGATCTCTAAGGTTAGGAAGCGTGGTGGGCCTCACCTCTGGCTGATTGTCCTCGTGGTGTCCTATCTGAACTTAAGACTGCTGGGATGTGGGATTTATGAGCTGCAACTGTGTATTCTGCTAACTGTATAATCACTTACGCAATGGATACGGTGACAAATAATTGGCACCACTGATGTTTAGTTTATTTGAAAAGGCTGAAAAATGATTAATGTTCTGTTTGTTTTACAAACCATGAGTTCTCATTTTCTGAGTTTACTTGTGTTTTGTTGTATTTTATCCTTAAAGAGGTTGTCCACTACTTTTAAATTGATGGCCTATCCATTGGTTTATTTTCCTGACTGATTTGGAAACCATCTGCGGTTTTGCAAACTGCAGAATGTCACTTCTTTCAGCGTTTGTTTCAGCATTTTTTCACCTATTGGAAACAATGGGTAAGTGCAAAAACCTAAGGAAGTTACCGTAAATAAGGCCTTTTTGGGGGCGGGGGGGTGGGGGTGGGCACTAAGCTTTATCAACATGCACAAGAGGCAACAGCAACAAAAATGCAGCAAAAAACCTGCTTTTTGTAGGCAGCAGATTTGCTGCCAAGAGAGTAGGTTCTGTGTGCGTGAAAAAACGTGTGAACATAACCTTAGACAGCGAAAGCTAAGTCGAGACAGTCTTAAAAGGAATCTGTTAGCAGTTTTATTGCTATTTAACCCCTTAGTGACAGAGCCAATTTGGCACTTAATGACCGAGCCAATTTTTACAATTCTGACCACTGTCAGTTTATGAGGTTATAACTCTGGAACGCTTTAACGGATCCCGCTGATTCTGAGATTGTTTTTTCTTGGCATATTGTACTTCATGTTAGTGGTAACATTTCTTCGATATTACTTGCGATTATTTATGAAAAAAACGGAAATATGGTGAAAAATTTTAACATTTTGCAATTTTCAAACTTTGTATTTTTATGCTTTTAAATCAGAGAGATATGTCACAAAAAAATAGTTAATAAATAACATTTCCCACATGTCTACTTTACATCAGCACAATTTTGTAAACAAAATTTTTTTTTTGTTAGGGAGTTATAAGGGTTAAAAGTTGACCAGCAATTTACAACACAAATTTTTTGGGGGGGCCACATCACATTTGAAGTCATTTTAAGGGGTCTATATGATAGAAAATACCCAAGTGTGACACCATTCTAAAAACTGCACCCCTCAAGGTTCTCAAAACCACATTCAAGAAGTTTATTAACCCTTTATGTGCTTCACAGGAACTGAAAATGTGGAAGGAAAAAATGAACATTTTACTTTTTTTTTTGCAAACATTTTACATCAGAACCATTTTTTTTAAATTTCACAAGTGTAAAAACTGAAATTTACCCATAAATTTTGTTGTGCAATTTCTCCTGAGTACGCCGATACTCCATATGTGGGGGTAAACCACTGTTTGGGCGCACCGCAGAGCTTGGAAGAGAAGGAGTACCGTTTGACTTTTTCAATGCAGAATTGTCTGGAATTGAGATCGGATGCCATGTCACGTTTAGAGAGCCCCTGATGTGCCTAAACAGTAGAAATCCCCCATAAGTGACACCATTTTGGAAACTAGACCCCTTAACCCCTTCATGACCTTGGGATTTTCCATTTTTCCGTGTTCGTTTTTCGCTCCCCTCCTTCCCAGAGCGATAACTTTTTTATTTTTCCGTCAATTTGGCCATGTGAGGGCTTATTTTTTGCGGGACGAGTTGTACTTTTGAACCACATCATTGGTTTTACCATGTCGTGTACTAGAAAACGGGAAAAAAATTCCAAGTGCAGTGAAATTGCAAAAAAAGTGCAGTCCCACACTTGTTTTTTGTTTGGCTTTTTTGCTAGGTTCACTAAATGCTAAAACTGACCTGCCATTATGATTCTCCAGGTCAGTACGAGTTCATAGACACCTAACATGACTAGGTTATTTTTTACCTAAGTGGTGAAAAAAAATTCCAAACATTGCTAAAAAAAAAAAAAAAAAAAAAAATTGCGCCATTTTCCGATACTTGTAGCGTCTCCATTTTTCTTGATCTGGGGTCGGTTGAGGGCTTATTTTTTGCGTGCCGAGCTGGCGTTTTTAATGATTCCAATTCGGTGCAGATACGTTCATTTGATCGCCCGTTATTGCATTTTAATGCAATGTCGTGGCGACCAAAAAAACGTAATTCTGGCGTTTCGATTTTTTTCTCATTACGTCGTTTAGCGATCAGGTTAATGCTTGTTTTTTATTGATAGATCGGGTGATTCTGAACGCGGCGATACCAAATATGTGTAGATTTGATTTTTTTTTTTATTGATTTATTTTGATTGGGGCGAAAGGGGGGTGATTTAAACCTTTATATTTGTTTTATTTTTTTTCACATTTTTTTTTTTTTACTTTTGCCATGCTTCAATAGCCTCCATGGGAGGCTAGAAGCTGGCACAGCACGATCGGCTCTGCTACATAGCAGCGATCTGCTGTTCGCTGCTATGTAGTAGAAAATCAGGTGTGCTGTGAGCGCCGACCACAGGGTGGCGCTCACAGCTACCGGCGATCAGTAACCATAGAGGTCTCTGGGACCTCTATGGTTACAATGGAGACGCATCGCCGACCCCCGATCATGTGACGGGGGTCGGCGATGCGCTCATATCCGGCCGCCCGGCCAGATGCGGTAGTTAAATGCCGCTGTCTGCGTTTGACAGCGGCATTTAACTAGTTAAGAGCGGCGGGTGAATCGCGATTTCACCTGCCGCTATTGCGGGCACATGTTCACATGTTCAAAACAGCTGACATGTCCCGGCTTTGATGCGGGCTCACCGCGGAGCCCTGCATAAAAGCAGGGGAGCTGACCTCGGACGTACTATCCCGTCCGAGGTCAGTAAGGGGTTAAGGAACTTATCTAGATGTGTGGTGAGCACTTTGAACCCCCATGTGCTTCACAGAAGTTTATAACGTAGAGCCGTGAAAATAAAAAAATCGCATTTGTTTACACAAAAATGATCTTTTTGCCCACAAATTCTTATTTTCACAAGGGTAACAGGAGAAATTAGACCACAAAAGTTGTAGTGCAATTTCTCCTGAGTACGCCGATACCCCATATGTGGGGGTAAACCACTGTTTGGGCGCATGGCAGAGCTCGGAAGTGAAGGAGCGCCGTTTTACTTTTTCAATGCAGAATTGGCTGGAATTGAGATCGGACGCCATGTCGCGTTTGCAGAGCCCCTGATGTGCCTAAACAGTGGAAACCCCCCACAAGTGACACCATTTTGGAAACTAAACCCCTTAAGGAACTTATCTAGATGTGTGGGGAGCACTTTAAACCCCCAAGTGCCTCACAGAAATTTATAAAGTAGAGCCGAGAAAATAAAAAATTCTTTTTTTTCCCTCAAAAATGATTTTTTAGCCTGTAATTTTTTATTTTCTCAAGGGTAACAGGAGACATTGGACCCCAAAATGTGTTGACCAGTTTGTCCTGAGTGCGCCGATACCCCATATGTGGGGGGCTGGGGGGGAGACAGGTGAGTATCGGGGGGCTATCAGGGACCCCATGTCTCTGTCCTCTGATGTGCGATCACATCGGAGGACAGAGAAATTAAATGGGAAATCGCATTGGGTTTTTTTGTGACCGCCGGTAAACGGTTAATTACCGGCGAGCGCAACCCGGGGGTCGTATATTCACTTTTTCCACAGCGCCATTAATTAACGGCGCTGTGGTTTAAGTACCCTTAACTGCCGCCGTTAAAAGGCGTATCGGCGGTCGTTAAGGGGTTAATCTAACAGCAGAATAATGTTCAGGCACAGACACTGATTCCAGTGATACATCACTTAGTTTACTGGGTGCAGCAATTGTGAAAGAATCAGTTTTCTCTGCTGCAGATCTAGCGGTGCTCAGAATGCTGAGCTCTGTATAACCCTGCCCCCACACCACTGAATGGCAGTTTTCTGTGTAGACTGTATATGAACCGCTGCTAATCAGTGATGTGGGCGCAGGTTGAACCAGGAGACTCCTGAGTTCTTCAGTGATAATCTCCTGCTGTTAAAACACTGTTTGTACTAAGCTATCAAAACACAGAATAGTAAACACATCGCTGGAATCAGAGTCTCCATCTTTACATCATATGCTCTCAGATTACATAAAAACCTGCTGATATATTCCATTTAAAACTATCACAGTGGCTCACGCGGTTTGATGAATCCGACGTATTTTAAAACTGTTCAGTCTAACTTTACACCATCTATTTGTTGGCTTGCTTTCTTCCAGAAACTTGCACCAAAAGTCAGGAGTATTTTTTGGCGACGCATTTTTCCCCACTCTATCTGCAGAAAAACCACTTGTCAGACAAGGCACCGAAAATGTTTTAAAAAACAAAGGAAACCATTCATTATCGCATTAGGGCCTTTTCAGCTGATTCACAATGGTGACTATTTCAAAAGTCACACAAGTTTGGCACGAATGTACGTCAATCCTTTGCTGGAGTGATTTTATATACATCTGAATTTTTCTGTGCAAATTTTTAAATCATTCCAGCGAAACATGTGATTTTTTCCCCCCACAAAAATCAAGAACATTTTTTTTATATATTTTGCACAAAATTCATGAACGATGTGCATCATTTTGAAGAATTTGGTACAAAAACCATCAACCATTACAATAAAAAAAACGTAAAAAAAAATAACGTAAATGACAAATTAGGGCCCATAGCGCAAGTCAAGAAAGGCAAATTTTGGGTGCAAATTATGCAAGAATTCGGATACAGTTAGCATGATAAACATTTAAAAAAAAAAATTCTGCTGGGACCCTTCTGGCTTTTGAAGGCAGCACATAGCCGGTTAGATGCATTGCAATTTCAGCAATGTGTAAATATATCTATAAACCAACGTATGAAAACGAGTGCACAAAAAGTCTCAAAACATTAAATTTATGTTAAAAAAAAAAAAAAAAAAAAAAGTTTTTTTTTAAATCAAAAAGGACAGAAATGTGCAAAAACAGAATGTTCCTAGGGTGGTAATAGACACATGCACAAGGTATGAAATATACAGAGAAGAGACAAATTGTAAGTAGGTTAAAAAAAAACAACCATCACTAAAATAGTACCCCATATCAAAAAGCAAGTGCCATGGCTGAAACGAAATCATTTAGTGAGCAAAATGTCAATATTTACAAACAAAGATGGTATGCTGATAAAACGGGGGGTACATGTATCCTGGTCCACCAGCCCCAACGCACGTTTCACCCAGAGGCTTCGTCAGAGGGCGTCAATGTGTGAATATAGCCTAAAAGCTCTGACTGTGTGAGAACAGCTATACCCAGTAACGTAAGTGATACATCGCTGGATTCAGCTTCTCTTTTCCTAGATTACGCAGCAAAAACCTGATTTAAATATTGGATTATTTGGAAATGTGATACATCTAATAATAACCACATCTGATGCAAAACCGTTTTAAGATGCATAAGTAATGCTAAAAAGGTTTATGAAATATTTATCCAAAAAATAAATAAATCAAACATGTGATTTTCCTTTTCCTAAGGATTCAACCATATCAATTGGTGAAAGTAGCGCCGTACCTGAAGAACGAGCTGAGGTGGTGAGCGGTAACTATAATGATGCTATACTTCTGCCCGGTCCACTCCAACATTTATGTAAGCCTTGGATACAGCAGAGCCAACAATGCCTCAGTGACAGGAGCAGACGTTACCACAATGCTCCTCCGCCCCGGGCGTGCGGTGAATGTATATTCTAATTGTACATGCTTTTACTTATGGTAATTGGTATAAATGAATATGTATGATGTGGTGACATCCCATAATAAGTGAAAACCGCGGCACAATATCAACAATGTTCAGCATAATCACCCCGATCAGAGGCCCTTTCAGCCTCAAAAAGCGTTTAGCGTGGAAACTGCTTCATAAGACAAATTAATAGGACGGAGTCGAAATATCAGTAGTAAATTTCCAGGATATCAGATGGATGGTATTTGAGATTTTACTTTTTTATTTTTTTTTTCCCCATGATGGATCTCACTATTATCTTGCCTTGTCTTATCCCTCCTGGATATGTATAAATTGACAAATGGGCGTCACCATTAGTCTTGTCAAAAGCAGGGCTGTGGAGTCGGAGTCCGTTTTGGTGGAGTCGGTGTCATGGGAATTGAGGAGTCGGAGGTTTGGCTTACCCACTTCACAGCCTTGTCAGAGCTGTAGAGTTGGAGCCCATTTTGGTGGAGTCTGAGTCATGGAAATTGAGGAGTCGGAGGTTTGGCTTACCCACTTCACAGCCTTGTCAGAGCTGTAGAGTTGGAGCCCATTTTGGTGGAGTCGGTGTCATGGGAATTGAGGAGTCGGAGGTTTGGCTTACCCACTTCACAGCCTTGTCAGAGCTGTAGAGTTGGAGCCCATTTTGGTGGAGTCGGTGTCATGGGAATTGAGGAGTCGGAGGTTTGGCTTACCCACTTCACCACCTTGTCAGGGCTGTAGAGTTGGAGTCGGAGCCCATTTTGGTGGAGTCGGTGTCATGGGAATTGAGGAGTCGGAGGTTTGGCTTACCCACTTCACCACCTTGTCAGGGCTGTAGAGTTGGAGTCGGAGCCCATTTTGGTAGAGTCGGTGTCATGGAAATTGAGGAGTCGGAGGTTTGGCTTACCCACTTCACAGCCTTGTCAGGGCTGTAGAGTCGGAGTCGTGGAGTCGGATCCCATTTTGGTGGAGTCATGGAAATTGAGGAGTCGGAGTCGCAGGTTTGGCTTACCGACTCCACAGCCCTGGTCAAAAGGGAACGTACCTTCGACGTTGGGTCTCTGGTCAGTGCAGAGAGAGCATGAAATGACACAACATAGTACTAAGAATGGTAACACCCAGCGGTGAGTTTATGCATATATTTCCAGAGGGATGGCATAAAGTGCTAAGAGAAGAATTGGTATTGTTTAGGGATAATGCACGTACTGAAAGACATGAAAAAATAGCGGACCAGTCCTCTACAAATATTGCCGCTCAAGTCCCGAATGGGGGACAACATGTATTAAGCACTAACAAGGTACATGAGACAGTTTGTCTTAAAGGGGTTGATCTAGTCACCGCATAATGTTGACCTACTGACATGGTAGGTCATAAATATCAGATCGGTGGGGGTCCAGCACCAACCACCCCCACAGATCAGTTGTTATTTGTTCCGGGAGTAGCTGGATGTAAACATTTTGAAAGGAGCTGCAAAGCGCAGTGTAGAGGCTGCTGCCTGGTGCTGGAGAACAGCTACTATCAAAAGTATCGGGAGCCGATCTGCAGCACCTATCAATGGCCGATGCATAATGATTGGTGCGGTGCTTTCAGGTTTGTTCGAAGTGTTTCTTTCCGAAGGCCACTGATAGAGCTGATCTGTGGCTGAACCGCTTGTCAGACCCCACCGATCCAACATCATAAACCTATCCTATGGATATATGCTGTGACCGGACAACCCCTTTGAATATAGAAGCCATTAGATTGTCTGCTTAAGAAGCCAGGAGGTTAATATTGTACATGATAATTGAGCTAGCAAAAGGTCTGAGGTGTAAACTACCCCTGTGGCCACTTTCCAGGAACATAGAATTAATGGATATACAACAGGCAACTATGTAAGCTGAAGCTTCCTTATGTATAGTTATATTAAAAAAAAATTATATGTAACAAATAAAAACACACCGAAAAAATCCTCTTATGTCCAACTGAGAAATGCATACAGAAGAATATCATCTCTGTGTTCCAGGTGATCAGCTGTAATCCTCCTCCTGCTCACTATCCTGACTGTAAGACAACTGGCTGCAGCAGGAGCCTCTCCCCACTGCTCCTCCCCCCATCTACATGCACCAATGGCTGCAATCTATACTTTAGCTATACACTATTTCCCCTCTTTTCTTTGAATAAAAAAATATATATATATGGCATCGCTGCCAAGTCAAAGTATGATCTATTATTCGAGCACGCCAAAGATACTCTGTAAGGCTACTTTCACACTTGCGTCGTTTGGCCTCTGTCGCAACGCGTCGTTTTGGAGAAAAAAACGTATCCTGCAAAGTTGCCGGCAGGACGCGGTTTTTCTCCATAGACTTGTATTACCGACGCATCGCGACGTATGGACACACATTCCATATGTCGTGCACTGGATGCGTCGGTTTTTGGCGGACCGTTGTAGCGAAAAAACGTTCAAGGGAACGTTTTTTCGTACGTCGGGTCATGCAAATCCTACCGCGCATGCGCGGCCAGAACTCCACCCTCTCCTCCTTGGGACTTCACAATGGGCAGCGGACGCGATGAAACACTGCGTCCGCTGCCCACGTTGTGCAAAAAATCACCACTGTGTCAGTACGTTGCACCGACGCTTTTTTGACGGCCCCGTACCAACGGAAGTGTGAAAGAAGCCTAAGCACATGAGCATGCTCAGATAACACTTTATCCCAGCACAGTCACTCATCACTATTTGTGTGGCCAAGAAACACAATGAACGCATCTCACAATAATAAAAATAAACATCAACGTAATACTAAAAACGGATACTGTACCTCCTTGTCATTCCAGTCATGGTAGTAGCGGACATGATTCTTTTCTTCTAATACCCAGGATTTGACTTTACACATTATGTCCTAAGGAAAATTAATAGAGAAAAAAGAAAAAGAAAATCATTAAAATGAATGACAAGCTGGAATCTCAGTATGAAACCACAGACACAATCATTTATCTCAAAAAGTTATTGCTTGGTCAAGTATTTACTCTGCCCATAGAAATGGAGCAGAAAAAAACCCCAACTATAGATCTTCTGCGGAAGAAAACCTTTGTAACTTTTCAGATTTTCTGGGAACGTTCATCTTACAATCCAATGTAACTGAAAGGACCGGATAACCCAAAAGCATCAAAGTTGTTGTATTAACAAATAATAAAGGTAATGGAAAAAAAGGTTAAAAAAATAGTAACATTTTAAAAGATTGGACATTTATCTCACCAAACTGTATCAATGTATGGACAATCCTTATAACATTTATTTGTTTGTCATCACATTTTTTCAGCTATGTCTGAAAATATCTTTATACCAAGCTTGGGGTATAAGCCGGGAAACTGATCTACATGTCAGATGTGTCCATGGGCTATGATGGACTAAAAAAACTTACCGTATATACAGTTATGGCCAAAAGTGTTGGCACCCTTGAAGCTTTTCCAGAAAATGAAGTATTTCTCCCACAAAATGATTGCAATTACTCATGTTTTGTTATACACATGTTTATTTCCTTTGTGTGTTTTGGAACCACACATAAAAAAAAAAAAATTCACACAAAACCCCCAAAATTTGCCTGTCAAAGTTGTTGGCATCCTCAACTAAATATTTGGTTGCGCACTCTTTGGAATAAATAATCAGTCACTTGCTATAACCATCACCAAGCTCCTTACACCTCTGAGCTGGAGTTTTGCACCACTCTTCTTTTGTAAACTGCTCCAGGTCTCATATGTCAAGGCAGCCTCTACCAACAGCAATTTTAAGATCTCTCCACAGGTGTTCAATGTAATTTAGATCATCGACTAATTGCTGGCCAATTCAGAAGTCATTTGCACTTTGTTTCCATCCATTTCTGGGTGCATTTTGGAAGTATATTTGGGGTCGTTGTCCTGCTGGAAGACCCCTGACCTAGGACACAAACCCAGTTTTCTGACACTGGACACTACATTGCGACCCAAAATCCATTGATTATCTTCAGATTTCATAATGTCTTGCACACAGTCAAGGCACCCAGTGCTATAGGCAGCAACACAACCCCAAAACATCTTTGAATCTCCACCACATTTGACTGTAGGTACGGTGTTCTTTTCTTTGTAGGCCTCATTCAGTTTTCGGTAAATAGTAAAATTATGTGCTTTACTGAAGAGTTTTATCTCTGTCTCATCTGTTCACAAGACGTTTTCACAGAAGGATTTTGGCTTAATCACGTACATTTTGGTAAACTGCAGTCTAGCTTTTTTTATGTTTCAGTGTCAACAGTGGGATCCTCCTTGGCCTCCTGCCATAGCATTTCATTAAAATGTCACCATCTGGACCAACCTGAATTGCAACCTTTCATCAATTTTTCTCTGCCGTTCACGCCCTGGGAGATTAGCTACAGTGTAACGGGATGTTAAAGCTGCTTCATTATGTTGTGTGCCATAGACAAAGAAACATCATGATCTTTGGAGATGGACTTGTTAC
Organism: Ranitomeya imitator; assembly: GCF_032444005.1. Classification (NCBI taxonomy): domain Eukaryota; kingdom Metazoa; phylum Chordata; class Amphibia; order Anura; family Dendrobatidae; genus Ranitomeya; species Ranitomeya imitator. Next base: position 45,197,203 of record NC_091288.1, read on the forward strand.
CTTGAGATTGTTGATATTTTCTTTTAACAATTTTGGTTCTCAAGTCCTCAGACTGTTCTCTTCTCCTTTTTCTGTTTTGCATGCATAGTGTGGCACACAGAAACAACGCAGAGATTGAGTCAACTTCTTCCCTTTCTATCTGTTTTCATGTGTGATTTTCAAATTGCTCACACCTGTTACTTGCCAAAGGAAACTTGGAACGAGCATCAAATGCTTGAAACAGAGCTGTTTACCCAAATTTTTGGAAAGGTGCCAACGATTTTGTCAAGCCCATGTTTGGGGGTTTGTGTGAAATTAAGTCCAATTTGCCTTTTTTCTGTGTTTTTTTTTCTGTCGTTCAAATACAAAGAAAATAAACATGAGTATAACAAAACACATTAGTAGAACTATAAAGTGCAGCACAAGTTCTGCTTTAATACATTCAGCTATCAGTGGTTTGTTCTGGAGCCCACACTCCTATAACTGTATTAAAAACAGAGATAACATGGCATTTAAACAAGCACATGGCTCAGGAAAGAGAGAGCAGTGATTAGGAGGCTTGATCTGGGAGAAGTCGATGCTGCAGGGTGGATATGCTGCATGGTGGTCGACGGCCATCTTAATGTGGCTGCCCTCGTCGGATCAAGGATGGAGATTTTGTAAGAGTTATAACAGCAACCTTTCAGGAGCTGGGAGGAAGGAAGTGAGCGACTAACTGCTGTACAAAAATCAATGGCTGAGAGAGAAGTGTCTGGGATGTTAGGAGTTATCCCCTCTTCTGGAAGGTAACTTCTGAGCACTCTCGGCCAAGGTTTGGGCAGGCACTAGTCGCCAAGCTCCATGGAAATCAGTTGTACACTATGTAATATACAAGTGGTCATTGAGGGAGAATGACAGCAGTATGAAAAAGCAAGTCATTTGCAAACTTGCTTACTTTCATGCCGTCTAATTAAAGCAATTTAATAACTTGAAGTTCACGTCCTTTACGTTTGGGGCAAATGCAAACAAAAGACAAAGTGAACAGAGCTTCTGTTTTTATTCTTGAGAAACGTTTCAGAGGACTTATTACCCACCTATTCTGATTAGTAGTGATGGGCGAACCCCTGGATGTAAATGACAAACAGAACAGTTAATTTTGGGTACCAGAACAGTAGCCAAACCCAAATGCCATTCAGATGAAAGGGGGGCCTTAACATCCGTTGTTAGCCACGCTGTCATCTGAATGACACTGCCTCTGATCGGCAGTAAGATCATTACCGCTGGTCAGAGAGCTGCTGTTCCCACGCTGTCAGATGACAGCGTGAGCCAGCAGCTGTGACCGAAGATAAAAAATGCACCTCCGGTCACAGAGGCGTCTGCTGATGAGAGAGTACTACTCCCTTCAGCCTACGCCTGTTGAAGCTTTAACAGCGAGAGTAGGGGTAGCTTATGGGAGCATTCATGAACCACCGTCTGCGCTATAAATACATTTTAAAAATAGGACGTCGGATCCTTCTACTTTTGATAACTATCATGGCAAAACTGACAGCTGAAGGCTGCAACCCTCAGCTGTCAGCTTAATCATAGCTGGTTATCAAGAATAGAGTGGTCCCCACACTTTTTTTTTTTTTTACATTTAAATAAATAATAAAAAAACAACATGTGGGGTGCCCCTCCCCCCATTTTTGACAACCAGTCAAAGTAAAGAAGGAAGCTGGGGGGCTGGTATTCTCAGGCTGGTAAGGTGCCATGGGTATTGGCCCCCCCACCGAGAAATAGCAGCCCGCAGCCGCCCCCAAAAAAGGTACATCAAATAGATGCGCTCATTTTGGAGCTTTGCCCGGCTCTTCCCACTTGCCCTATGGTAATGGCAAGTGGGGTTCATATTTGTGGGGTTGATGTCACCTTTGCATTTTCAAGTGACATCAAGCCCAGCAGTTTGTAATGGAGAGGCATCTGACCGACGGTAATAATCTTACGGCAGACTAGAGCCGCCGGTGTTTCTCGCGCTGTCATGCAGATGACAGTGTGGGAAACACCTGATGTTTGGTGTGCCGAATCTGAACAGTAACACGGACCTCCTGGAGACGTCCGTGTGCGGGGTCAATGCCCGAACAGTAGGTGTTCGGTACGGACTCTAAACTGTAATGTTCGGGTTCGCTTATCTCTACGGATTACCAAATCTGCCTAACTATTATGGATGGACAGAAGCACAGTATTTATAAGGGTATGTTTCCACGTGGTGTATGTGCATCGGAATGGACGCTGCGTACAGCCGCAGCGTCCAATCCGCAGAGTCCACATGGTACATCCTAGTGGAGGGGATTTTATGAAATCACATCTCCACTACGCGTACAGAGACGCAGGTGGTAAACCTGCGTATACGCACATGCGGCGCGTCTTTATAGACTGCAGAATGTCTATTTATCTTGCGGAGACGCTCAGTAATGTAACGGTGGCAGCTAGGAAGGTCCGGGGGACTTGACGTGAATTTTTTGGGGGAGTAAAGAAAAAAAAAAGACAAAGACCATAAATAAAGCATAATAAAAAATGTGAGAAAGGTTTTCCTGTATCCTAATTATTAGCTTGAAAACCAGAATCAGAAAAATGTCCGTTGAGGACGGTTCCAGCGCACAATAAGGTGGGCTGCGATGGCGAGGTGGCATGCTTCAAAGCGTTCTGGAAGCAATAAACAAACACCTATTAACACAGACGGCAACGAGAATGTGGACAATGAAGGGAGACCTTCAATCAAAAGCCAAAGCAAGAGATACAGAGATGATTGTTGGCAAGGGGAGATCTCGGAAATGATAGCCGCTGTGCCAAGCATCCCTTTATATATAAGCTGCACCCCCACCTCTACTTTTTTTTTTGCCAAAAATTGTTTGCCTGCCTCCTTCCGCCACCCGCGCCTGTAAAAACCGAGCCGTGCCAATGCCTCCATTACACAATGGCAAGAGGTTTGCTCTGCTGACCCCAAACCAGCTGCATTCAGGCTCGGAACATCCTAGTACATGGTACATCCTAGTGGAGGGGATTTTATGAAATCACATCTCCACTACGCGTACAGAGACGCAGGTGGTAAACCTGCGTATACGCACATGCGGCGCGTCTTTATAGACTGCAGAATGTCTATTTATCTTGCGGAGACGCTCAGTAATGTAACGGTGGCAGCTAGGAAGGTCCGGGGAACTTGACGTGAATTTTTTGGGGGAGTAAAGAAAAAAAAAAGACAAAGACCATAAATAAAGCATAATAAAAAATGTGAGAAAGGTTTTCCTGTATCCTAATTATTAGCTTGAAAACCAGAATCAGAAAAATGTCCGTTGAGGACGGTTCCAGCGCACAATAAGGTGGGCTGCGATGGCGAGGTGGCATGCTTCAAAGAGTCCTGGAAGCGATAAACAAACACCTATTAACACAGACGGCAACGAGAATGTGGACAATGAAGGGAGACCTTCAATCAAAAGCCAAAGCAAGAGATACAGAGATGATTGTTGGCAAGGGGAGATCTCGGAAATGATAGCCGCTGTGCCAAGCATCCCTTTATATATAAGCTGCACCCCCACCTCTACTTTTTTTTTTGCCAAAAAATTGTTTGCCTGCCTCCTTCCGCCACCCGCGCCTGTAAAAACCGAGCCGTGCCAATGCCTCCATTACACAATGGCAAGAGGTTTGCTCTGCTGACCCCAAACCAGCTGCATTCAGGCTCGGAACATCTTTCTCGGCAGGAAACCTAAAGGCTTTCTAGCTCGTAGGCTACTGTGCATTCAGGAGTAGTAACTGCAGGAAAAGCCCAATGTGCTTTGTTTCAGTGGCCTTTCTTCACAAAAAGATTAATCGTCTGTGAAATGGAAACTGCAAACAGCAAGTGACACAAAGTGATCCCTCCGAGCCTTCCCTGATCAGTTTTGCCGTTGTATATCTCAAAGCCGCATGTGGTTAGGTCCTCGGAACAAGCAGGTGTTAATCAAAAAGTCTGCTCCGAGGGGTCAAGCTTGCCCCCTTAAGAAAAAAAAAATGCCTATTTTAAAGAGCGGAGGTGAGCTTTGTTTATGGATAAATCATGATCTAAATGTTCTACTATATTGGGGGTGGGGGCAAATGGCACAAATAACTTTTTTTTTTAATTATGGATTTATTCTAAAATATACTAAAAAAAATGTGTATTCTATAAATACTTTTTTTTTTTCTTATTGAAGATTTTGCTTTCTGCCACATCAGAAAAAGAGATGAAAAAAAAAAACAGAATAAAAGAAAAGTTCCAATAGCATAGCTAATTTGCTACACCCCGGGAACGGGGGCTCCCCACGGATTTTAACAAGTAAGGGGGATTGCTAAAACTTTTTTTTAATGAAATCCAACACGTTCTACCTAAAAGAATAATCACTTTTTACTCTCGCCGTTGCAAATTTTCACTCGCAAAAATGTTTTAAAAGTGGCTAATGTAACACCGTTTCCTACGAGGAGAAGATCAAAGTGCTATATTACAAATGCATTATGATTAAAAAAGCACTGTGCAGCCCGGCTATTAAATGTTCTTTAAACCCTAAAAGGCTTCCCATAGATCTCCCTTGGCACTGCATATACAACCTTTGACAAGTAATGTAGACCATTTTTATTCATTGCCTAAAATTGTAGGCAATTATGTGCGTCACACTGGCCACCTGCAAACTCTGAATGCCTACTCCGGTTGTCAGTGCTCGGAAGGGGAAAAAAAACCCTAATGTCGCAGGGGATTAATCTATGGAGAGAGTCCTCTTTAATAGCTTCAGCAGGTGAAATGGCCCAGCTGGTTACTGCGATGAGTGGCCAGGAGCAGCTTATGTGCAGACATGCAACAAGACTTCACATACGAAGGGGAAGACAAGAAAAAAAAAAACTAAACAAAAAAATTACAAAAAAAGTCACATGCACGGAAATATGTCAACATTTGCTGCTAAAAAAAAACCTGGAATAAATTTTTAACTAGCACATGGCAGGTTAAGTCATAAGTGCTCAAAATATATTTCATTACTTTAACATCCCCATTAAGGATTGTTCACACGTTGCAGATGCAATGCTTTTTTTTTTTTTTACAGGCAATCGTGCTTTTACAATACAGCGTCAAAAAGCATTGCGCTTCTAGATAAGTGAGCATTAGTTTAAAGGGGTTGTCTGGGTTGAGAATAAGCTATATCCTATGCACAGAATAGGTGGCAACTTGCCGATTGGTGGAGGTTCGACCGCTAGGACCCGCAACGATTAACAGGATGGGAACTATTGTTCTCTGTTAGAATGAAGGGGCAGAGTGCGCGCTCGAGCGCTGCTCCATTCATTCCCCCATGGGAAAAGGCTGAACGCAGCTCCCCATAGGGAATGAACGGAAGGCCGGTCTGGTGTCCGACCTGCCGCTCTAGTTTGTAACAAGGATTTGAGACCCTCGATCTGCTGATCGGTGCGGGTCTCAGAGGTTGGATTCTCACAACCCGAAAGTTACCACTCATCCTGCAGATAGGTGACAGCTTGTTTTAACTGGGCAACCCCTTTAAGGGTATGTTCAGACAACACATTTTTCATTTGGAAAGAAAAATCTAAAATTGATATTCAAGGGGATTCACTACCAAAGTCTGTGGCGGACCCCCAGAATTCTGCTGCAGATTTGCCTGCTGACACGCAGCAGTTCCGCACGCAGATTGTTTCCATTCCATAAAGTTAAGCTGCATGTGTCCGCGCAACTTCAATATATCATAAATCACTTTTTTTTCTTTGCAAAAACTTTAAAAATGGATTTCCCATTGAAATTAACAAGAGGTGGTTTTGTGGGCAGAAATCTTATGAAAACTCATAAGAAACCCTTATGAAAAAGATTTCCTCTACTTCGGACAATTAGGTACAGACATGTGACAATATCACAGTACCACTTCATCAATTCACCGTTACCCTATGGGAAAAAATGCAGAAAAATAATCTGTGCAAAAATGTTCTTGTAGTTGCATTGAAAGCCTGTGACACTGTGCAAAACTGACAATTAGGGCAGGTTTGTTTTTTTTTAGCTATCATACCATGTTCACATTCAGCATCGTTTTGCTGCGGTTTTTTTTTATGCATCTGCAAAAAGCTGCTTTTTACTGTACCAGCAAAAGCGATGAGATTTCAGAAACGTCATGAACACGTTTGTTTTTTCAAGACTATACTTAAAGGGAACCTGTCACCCTGAAAATCGCGGGTGAGGTAATCCCACCGGCATCAGGGGCTTATCTGCAGCATTCTGTAATGCTGCAGATAAGCCCCTGAGGTTACCTGAAAAAGGAGAAAAAGACGTTAGATTATACTCACCCAGGGGCGGTCCCGCTGCTGGTCAGGTCAGATGGGCGTCTCTGGTGCGCTGCGGCGTCTCCCATCTTCATTACAAGACGTCCTCTTCTGATCTTCAGCCACGGCCGGAAAAGTCAGAGGCCCGGCGCCTGCGCACTGCAGTACTTTGTCTGCCCTCAACAGGGCAGGCAAAGTACGCCTGCGCCGGAGCCGTGGCTGAAGATCAGAAGAGGACGTCATGGAAAGAAGATAGGAGGCTCCGCAGTGGACCGGAGACGCCCATCCGACCTGACCAGCAGCGGGACCGCCCCTGGGTGAGTATAATCTAACGTCTTTTTCTCCTTTTTCAGGTAACATCGGGGGCTTATCTACAGCATTACAGAATGCTGCAGATAAGCCCCTGATGCCGGTGGGATTACCTCACCCGCGATTTTCGGGGTGACAGGTTCCCTTTAAGAATGGCAGCGATTTTGAAATCTGTAGCATGTCCATTCTTTTGGCATCGATGCACCAATAAAAAGCAATGAGAAAGTGAAAAAAAACAAGCTGCAAAAACTGCAAAGTTTTTGGTGAGTAAAATTAAAGTTACTAAAGCACACGCGTAATCCTTACCCAAAAAAACACTGCAAAAATACAGCGAAAAACGTACGCTTGGAACGCCATGTTTTTAGTGCCAAGGGGACAGGTTTTGGTTGTAGAAAAAAGAAAAGTAGCAAAAATGCTGGGTGGGGACAGAGCCTAAAAGAAAAATATCAATGAACAGAATTAAAGAGAGTCTACATATCTATCTATGGTAGGAACCGCTCAAATTATTCAGTAGGAGCATTTCCAATATCAAGCGGGCATATGTCAAGCCTCTCAAGTGCTGACTAAGGTAAATAAGAAGCCAACACTTGATTCCAGTGTCATTTCTGAGGCCTTGAGGAACTTTATTACATGAAATATACTCAAAAAGTGATATTGGTGTACGTGATGTGCAGCATATTTAGGAAGGAAATGCGCCATTTTTTATTTGGGACTGTGACATGTCCTACATGATATTGGCTTACCGGTATGAGAGTTATGAAGAATTCTAAGAAAGAGGAGACTCTTATTCTATGCGTGACTTAGAACCAATCAAAGTACAAAGAAGAGTAAAGACCGCTACAGACATTAGATGAAGGCTGGCAGAACCAGCCTAATTTGGGTAGAGTGAACGGCCATCTCATAAGTGTGGGGTTCTCCTGACTCACAACCACCCAACAGATGTTGTTGGGAAAGAGAAGGATTGGGCTCTTGGGATTTATACGGCCCACCACTTTTTATTTTCATGGATAGTAAGCTCGTGTCAGAAGTGTCTGGCAGCAGCTTTCCCCTTTCTCTTTTTCAACTCACGGACACTCATTTGAACCAAGTGTTCATATGTACGAGACACTTGGGAGAGATAGCTGTCAGCCAAAACATTCGCTTGGCAGATATCTCATGTGCATGGACAGCTTAAGGCAGGGAGAAAAATGGGCCAATCTATTACCGATTGAATATAAAAAAATACAACTTAAAAAGTACAAGACTGCTGGAGAGAAGTTCAGTAAAATATATAAGAAAACAAAATAGTCACAAACGCATAGTAGAACAAACTTTATTTGGATGTTTTATGTTTTTTTTCTAGCTTTGCACTTTTTTTATTTTGACCAAAACCAATGAAACACCAGGGAATGGTCTCCTTTGAGCATCGTTGACTTGTTGTCAATTTCTTATATTTTGCGATTATACAAAGTGGTCATGAAAACACGGTCCAAAAAGAGAAAAGTAAATTCCAGCTCCTTAAAAAGCAAGACTTTATTGAAGAAAGATAAAATTAAATTCCATCTGTAAGGATAAAATGGCAACGTGTTTCGAACGCACTCCGGCGGTTTTTGTCTATTTTATTCTGCCATATGGAATCCAATTTTATCTTTCTTCAATGAAGTCTTGCTTTTTAAGGAGCTGGAATTTACCTTTCTTTTTTTGGATATACTACATTTGGTCATTATAGAGCTCCCTGCTCCTGCACGCCTTGAGTTGCAGCGGTGAGCTGGTCTCAAAAACCTTTTTTTTCCAGTATGTGAAAACACCATAATTGACACATGTGAATGTGCAATCTCCCAGTATCACAGATTACATTTTAAGTACCGTATAAGAAAACCATGACACCTTTTTTTTCTCCTGTTACGAGGTTGGACCTCGATATTTGCAGGTTTTGAACACTCCAGAAGATATGAGCACGTTCCAACGTCATCAATGCAGCTCACCTCCTGATTCGGAAATGAGCGGTGCCAGGGTTTGTTGCATCTTCTATCCTCCCTCAGGAGCGCAACGCTCCCTTGCCTCCTGACAATCTGCTTGCTGGGGGAACTGTGTGCTCCTGAAGATTGACAGCATGGTCATGCTGCTGGTCTAAACTGTGCTGCCTCCCAGGCTGCAAGCAGAGGCAGTTTTGCACAGGGGGACTGAACCTGGTTAGATCCTGGGATCTAGCCAACTTCAGAGGTGCGCTCGCAGGCTCTCTAGGGCATAGAGTCGGCAAGAGGCAACTGGCTAGGCAATGGCAGCGCTATGGCTGATAATCACAAAAAAAACAAAAAACTTCAATTTAGATTTGGCTATAGGTAATAGTAGCATTTTGGCTTTTATTAAATCTATAGAATTCCTACCTAGGAATATATCTGATTAGTCACCACGGTTAATGGTGGGGGAGAGGAGGTGAGGGCGGGCTCTTGGGAAGGCCTATTTGGCGTCTACATCCTTATTGGCTGTAAGTCATTCAAGGGTCCTTCCCATCTAGTATCTTGGAATAGTTGGGTAACAATGAGGGAACAGTCGGGGGGACTGTAGTGTGGGATGCGATGAAGGCTTTCATTCGGTGCATTTACATAAGAGAAATCAGCAAAATAAAATCCAAAACATGGGAGAAATCACAGGAACTGCAGCAAGAGGTCATGATGCGAGAGGCCAACTATATAGAAAATCCATCGGAAACTAATAGGAACCAGTGGGAGTCATCTCAGAGGAACATGACGGATCATCTAATGGGGTTGGCGTCCCAGGGGCGTATCTTCACCAATAAAAAATATTATATTGAGGGGGATAGTGCGAGACATTTTCTGGCAACAATAGTAAAGATGCAAGAAGGGTCTGCACATAAAAATAAACTAATATCAGCAGAAGAGGAAATATCAGATATCTTATCCACATTAAGGACATACTATATAGAAAGATACAAGTCTAAATCAACAGAGCAAGACGATGATCTATCCCTATACTTCGGCAGTATAAAGCTTCCACGACTGTCCGTAGATTCTAGTATGCTCTTGGACAGGCCACTAATGGCAGAAAAGTTAGAGGAGGCAGTGCGTAAACTCCAAAATAAAAAAGCTCCGGGGTCCGATGGTATCCCAGGAGAATTCAGCAAAGAATATGGGAAGATATTGTTACCAGAGCTTTTGAGTTTTTTTGAGGAGGGCGAATCGGTAGGAAGATTGCCCACATCTATTAATGAAGCAATTATTGTTCCAATTTTGAAACCGTGGAAAAAGTCCTGATTTCCCAGAATCGTAACGTCCAATATCCCTACTCCCTGTAACTATTAAAATATTTGCCCAAGTACTTACCAATAGGTTAAATAAAATTCTAACGAAGTGATCCATGAAGACCAAACAGTATTTATGCCCAACAAATCTACGGTTATCAACATTAGAGGCCTATATCTTAACACACAGATGAGTAATAAAAATGCTGGAAATAGAGCAATAATATCCACCGAGGTTAAGAAAGCTTTTGATGGCGTTGAGTGGATTTATGGAAGGTATTAAGCAAAATGGCATTTGGTCGTAAGTAAATTGGGTCAAAATTGGGTCAAAATTCTCTATTGGTCACCGTCTGCTAGATTGAGAGTAAATGGTCGATTGTCGATGCCATGCGAGTTGGGCAGGGGTACACGACAGGAGTGCATTAAATATCTCGGTGTGGTGGTCTGTACAAATACGGGGACTATATAGCGTTAAAGATTAACCCCTTACTAGATAGATTTAGATCCAAAATAAATGCGTGGTGTAAATGACCTCTGTCTGTGATAGGTAGGGGGACTCATTAAAATGATTTTGATGCCATAATTGCTGTATTTGCTTCACAATTCCCCATGTTGGATCCCTCCTCCCATATCCCAAAAGGCACCAGCATTGTTCAGAGAACTGAGATGGTGTGCGTGAAAAGCAAGGATAAAACTGCCACTTCAAAGGGACAAAACAGAGAGGTTTGAAGATTCCAGACCTATGGATATATTTTATAGCTTCACAGATGCAACATTTTCATGGGTGGGAAAAAAAAGACAGTATGGGCAAGAATGATAGACTGGTCTTTCAAGACAAAAAATGGGTGCAGCCCATATGCGTACTGGAGGTTGGCACTAAGTACACAGACAGACCCCGACCTTAGCAATGATGTATAAGGTGTGGGACAGGGGGAAGACACTGTTGGGGATAAGGGATAGCACATTACGGCAAAATCAGCAATTGATGGAGTTTTATAAGTGACTGGTTTCAGAGTTTGGGAATCAAGGGGAATTCAGACTTTAGATCAGTAAATAGAAAATGGAACATTTAAAATCATTAAACTACACCAAGGGTTTGGATTTCTTAATGGCCTCTTCTTTCAATACCTACAACTTAGGCGTGCATATCTGACTCAGTTTAACGCTGCGACACAGGATATCTGGAAAAATAGCGGTGGCAATCAATAGCCTCAATAGCAGTGGCAAAACACACAACCGGTTTACTTTAAAAAAAAAATAAAAAAAAATCTATGAGCAACTTCTCAGTCTCGCTTGCTCATTGAATTTTTTTTTGTTTATTTTGGGCTAAGGAGTACAGATGGGCAAACCTGAACAGTAAAGTTCGGCGTCCGTACCGGACACCGAACGCGGACTTCACCAAGAAGTCCGTGTAACTGTTCGGGTTCGGCTGCCCGAACACCAGGTGTTTGCTTGCATAACAACGCGGCAAACACCGCTTCTGATCGGTGGTGAAATCATCACCGCCAGTCAGACAGCTGCAGTTCCCACGCTGTGAAAACAGCGTGAGCCAGCAGCTGTGATCGGAGGTATAAAATTTTCCTCCAGTCATTGGTGTCAGCTGATGGGAATACTGCTCCCATCAGCGGACGCCTGCTGCAGCTAATCATTGTGAGAGCAGGAGCAGCTGATGGAAGTATTCATCAGCTGGCTCCTGCGCTGCAAAAAAAAAAAAAAAAAATTTATAATAAAAAAAAAAAAAAAGCATGGGTTCCCCTGTATTTTTGATAACCAGCCAGGCAAAGCTCACAGTTGGGGGCTGCAACCCTCAGCTGTCAGCGTTAGCAAGGCTGGCTATCAAGAATAGAGTTGTCCCCACGCTGTATTTTTTTAATTATTTAAATATATTTAAAAAAAAACGGCGTGGGGTCCCTCCTCATATTTTTGCAAACAGCCTTGCTAAAGTAGACAGCTGGGGGCTGGTATTCTCAGGCTGATAAGGGGCCATGGATTTTTCCCCTCCCAGTCTAAAAATAGCAGCTCACAGCCACCCAGAAAAGGCGCATCTATTAGATGCAACAATTCTGGTGCTTTGCCCACCTCTTCCCACTTGCCTGTAGCGGTGGCAAGTGGGGTCATATTTGTGGGGTTGATGTCCCCTTTGTATTGTCAGGTGACATCAAGCCCACGGCTTAGTAATGGAGGGGTGTCTAATACTAATTCTATAGTTGTATTGTAAATAAACACAGAGTCAGAATAAAGTCTTTTAATCGAAATAAAACAAAACACACTTTTCCATTATTATTTAAAAATAAACACAGTTATACTCAATTAACACCTAATTCAACTGAATCCCTCGTCTCCTGTAATAAAACTAAAATAAGAGACAATAATATCCCTCATTTCTCAGTCATTCTGTCCCACGCCGTAATCCATGTCTGGGGGATAAACAGTTTTCAACCTGGATTGTGCCAAGATGCAACTGTCCAGGCTGAGAACCACTGGTGACTGAACTGCTCGCAGCCTCAGTGACTAGTGGTGACGTCATCGAGGTTACTGCAGGTCACTGAGGCTGCGTTCCCAGATGGCAAATGAACTGCGGTGACCTCAGTGAGATCCAGGCTAGCACTGTGAGAAAGTCTCACTGTGCAGAGGCGAGTTCACCGCAGTTCACTGGGAGAGTTTTGACAACGGTGAATTTGAACTGCCGCTTCTGCTCTCACTGTTATTAGTGGCAGTAGGAGTCGGCTGATGGGAGCAGTAGTCCCATCAGCCGACACCAATGACTGGAGGTCAACTTTATACCTTCGAACATAGCTGAGCGTTCACGCTGTCTTCTCACAGTGTGGGAACCGTGGCTCTCTGTGGTGTTTGCTGCGCTGCCATGCACACGACAACGTGGCAAACACTGGATGTTCAGGCTCCCCATTTAAGTGACTGGTATCTTGGTTTGGGTCCTGTTTTGGTCCGCAAACTTTTTGTAACTGTTCAGCCGAACCTGCTAGACCCTAACATCCAGATGTCCGCCCATCTCTACTAAGGAGTCCAGTAGGCAGTTTTGTCAGTGACTGACAGCCTTCCCTACATAAGAATGCATATAGAGAAAGTTTGCACCACTGATTAGGACCGCCTACTGGACTCTTAAGTCCAGAATAAGCGAGGATTTTAATAAATTAAATTTGCTCCCCACACACCTATATATCAATCTGCTGCCCATAGACATACATGTACAATAATAAAACAGGTTATCTTTATTAACCTATAAACATAGGATTAACAAAGACCTCCCGTTTCCCCGATAGGGGCCCAAATGGCAGATAATTTTATCACTATCCAATGGACAACAGAAAGTTCAAGGTGGGATCAAAAATTCGGACAGGAAACACAAATAGAAAGTCCCGTTTTGTTTTCAAACTTTAATTAAAAAAAAAAAAACGGAATTTCAAATTCTTTACAAATTCACTAAAATGTTCTTTGTCATAACCAAAAAAAAGAAAGTTTTTTGAAATACAGGAAAAAAAACACTTTACATCCTATTAAATGTCACTGGCTATAAATATTCACCTAGCTGACATTGAATAATCAGAGGCATCAACAAGATAACCTTAAAAAGTGATCTGAACATTACATTGAGAGAGGACTTGTGGAAGCTCTTTCATTAGCTCATCACCGTGACCTGAGGTTGGAAGCAGAGAAAGCATCTTCTCTCTAATGACTTTAAGTACAAGTGGCCTTTGACCAGCGATCATGTTAAAACACAAAGAATAATGAACTTCTTCTGTATTTCAACTTGCTATAAAGGATAAAAAGGCGTGCGAGCCCACATGCATCTTGTCTCTTTTTTTTTCTTTAATATATAAATATATTTACACATGGATTTTCAGTATCTTTTTTCATTAATATATACTGTATATATGTGCGTTATATATATACACTTTATATAAGTATGTGTGTACATAAATATGTAAATATATAGTTTTGCTGTAAGGATCAAAAGCATGTGAGCCCACATGCATCTTCGGTGTCTTTATTTCTCTAATACATAAATATACAATATATATGTATGACTATATATACACGTAATATAAATACCGGTATATAGCTTTGCATGAGATTTTATATATATATATATATATATATATATATATATATATATATATATATATATATATATATATATATATACACACAATATATATATATATATATATATATATATATATATATATATATATATACACATACACACACAATATATATATATATATATATATACATACAGATATATATAGATAGATATATAGATATACATATATATGTGTATATATATATACATACATACACACACAATATTGTAATATATATATATCTCATATATATATATATATATATCATATATGAGATATATATATATATACAGTATATGTGATAAATATATATATATACACAGAGAGAGAGAGAGTTATTTTACAATATACAGTGTACATTGTGTGTATATATATATATATATATATATATTCTCATGCAAAGCTATATATTTATATTACGTGTATATATACTCATAGATATATATATATAAAACAGGAAAAAAATAAAATGAATAATATGTGTGTGTGTGTGTGTGTGTATATATATATATATATATATGTGTGTGTATATATATATATATATATATATATATATATATATATATATATATATATATTTTTTTTTTTTTTTTTTCTGTTTTAAGCACAAACATTAAAATTTCGATTTTCCAAAAAGACAGTACTCCAAATTATGGCAGTAAAATAAAAAATAAAACATTCAGGAGTAGTTTATTCTCTTATGAACATGCAACTTTTCGGCTCCCAAATATGTCTGAGCTTATATAATTGTAATTTTGTAAGTACCGTAATTTTAATGTAAAAAAAAAAAAAGAAATACAAACAAAATCAAGATAAACCTCTTACTCTTGCAGTTGGTACTACTTACATATTCTGGCTTTAACTTCTTGTCTCCTCCTCGCACGGCTACTTTTTCCAGCTTATCTATGGCGGCTGCAATGGCTTCTTCATCTTTTAGGCGGAGCTCCTCGTGGATAATCTCAATGTCCCGCACTGGGTTGACACTTCCTTCGACGTGGATGATATCATCGTCATCAAAGGCGCCTAGGGAAAAAAGGAGAAAGTAAAATTTTAAAAATAAAATTCCAAATATGCCGAACATATCGAGGTTATCATAAAAAAAAGGCTGGGATTAGGCACACAGTCTCCACTTTCGTGCACATATCCATAGGACACATTTGCATTCTTCAACAGTTGACCTGTTGAAGCGCAACGTGAAACGATCGTCGTCTGTATTTGCTCCAGTGTTTTCTCTGCCTGCTGTTGGTATGATGATGCCACAATAAAGGATTTTGTTGCACGGGACGGTATGCGCCAATCCGCTTTCTTTTCTATGATTATCCATAATATATTACAACGTTGCTTATTTTCATATATACCATTGATTTATTAAATAAAAATTAAGGTTATGGCTACTCTTTAAGTATGTCTTCATTATGTTTTGTTTTTTTTTGTTGAAGAATCAATTCCCACGGCTTACTTAAATTAAAAAAAAAGTAAAAGCCTCCAAATTAAATTAGACAAGTAGATAAATTCCACCAATGATAATACTTTTAAAATGAAGATGATTATTATCAAACATATAGGAAAACAAAGCTGATCAGACTGTCCTTAGAATGAGCACCAAGTTGCTTTCTGATGGGTAAAAACAAAACTATCAAAAGCCCGGAACAATCCAACCAATCGTAAGACTGGGTCATATCCTACAGTATATGTGTAATAATTAATAATATATACAATAACTGGTGTCCTCAAAATTGGTGTTGAGGCCACTTACAACAATACCAGCTACTAAAGTGGCCATATGCAGAAGAAATAGTAGCAAAAATGAACAATTAGCAAAGTAAATAATCGAGTCAGGGAGCAGTGAAAATTTAAGTTTTGACAAAGCACCAGCACAGTAAAGTGGGGATAATACCACGAGCAAGAGCACCGACACTAAAAAGAAAGAGAGAACTTCTTCAAAGGCCAATGCTGTATTCCAGTGACCTTGAAGAAGTCATTTTTATCCCTGGACATGGCTAAAGATTAGATTGTAAACTCAGTTGGGCAAGGAATCTGTGCCGCCACCATTCGGTGTATAAAAATTTTATGCGCTATATAAAAGCGCTTTATTATCGTCGTAATTATTACATTTTGCTCAGTTCTTGATTACTTGCTAACTGTAAACTTAATTACCAATAGGTGACCAGCACTTTGGTGCGACTGCTCAATGTTCCTTCAGTGGCGCGTCCTATAACGTCTCCCTGAAGTTGTGCCTGGCGTCAGTAATGATCAAGGGCGCATCAGAAACAGCGTCATTAAAGGGGATGTGCACAAACATGTTACGACACAATTGTCACATTTTTCAATTGAATTGAACCCTATCCAAATTATAAATGAGGGAAGGAGCTGGATAGAAAAAATTATTTTTTAAGAATAATAATAAAAAAAGCCTGCTTCACATCAGACTTATATGAATCCGTGTTTGTGTCTGTATTAGACGTAAACCCTAATGTTACCAACAGCAAAATGTCTTTCATTTGGCCTAAGTAGACTCCCTTACATCCAGTGCATTTCTATCAGCACAAAATGACTGTTCAAACCAAGCACAAGCACTCAGTACACCCTTGGAGTGGCCAAACAGTTCTGTGCCCTTTCTCATCTACTTCCTTTGCATCCCGGCCCGCTATAAGCTTGATCGACAGCTCTGGCTTTAAAGAAGCCGGAAAAGGGCAGAGATTGAAGGAAAGCAAGTAGGCACACTGAATACCTGCGCCAGGTTTGAACAGTGATTTTGTGATGACAGGCTGCCTTTAAAGAGACCTTGTCACCAGGTCAAGAGTGACCAGTTATTGCTCTTATTTTGTCCCAATTTGCTTGGTCTATTAAATGCAGCAGATTTTCCATACAAAAAAATAAAAAAGTTGCGTTTATGCCATATGGGAGCATAGCTTAAGAGTGAACGCATGCAGGTTGTATTTGTTGTGGATTTGCACAGGTAAAATTCACAGAGGATTACAGTAGCCGGCAAGTGGATGAGATTTTACAAATTTCATCCATATGTCAAATACGTACCATGCTGCCGTGGAAATGCCGTTGGGTTTACTACTGTCAAGGCATACCGGTTAGAATACAACGCGTTTTCCGTCTGTTAGTGTAGGCCGCACAAATCAGCTCCGTATTGCACTACTAACGTTATGAATGAGTTATTAAAATTCAATCCTCATGTTGCGAAGAAAATCTGACCCTTTATAATGCAGGAGATGAAATATGCAGTACATAAAAAAAAAAAAAATCCACAGCAAAATTCACAGGATATCCGACCTGTCAGTAGAAGGGGTAAATCAGCAGCAAAATCTGCACGGAACACATACCGTTTTTGCTGCTGATTCACAGCAAGTTCTGCAGTAAATATTTTTCGTGGACCGCGAGAAACATCGCCCAAATCCAAATATTTATAATAATCTAACTCCTTTATCTCTTGTGCCAATTTTTTTTGTTTAGATTTTGTGAAAATTCACTGCAAGGAAAAAAACAAAAGTGCCGAGCTTTCAGAATGTCTGACTTATCAGAACTTTTTTATGGTTTTGATTTGGATAAGAAGTGATAAGGAAGCACCATTAGGGACACTTTCAGCACCGTGGATCTGTTTTGAGCTACTGTTTAAAGACCGGAAGATCCATTACACTGGCAGGAGCTTTAACTTTGTGTCTACAGCTGGAGGGAATGAATGACTATCAGAGGACCAGCTGCAGGAAAGGTGTCAGGAATCAACAACGTGATTTGGATCAGAGGAAAGAGGGGGGAGGGAAAACAAGCCGCTGATTCCCAGATGTATGGCTTCCCGTCATTAATCAGTAGATTGACAAGTACTAAATAAATACGGCTCAGAGTGACTCGTCCCCCCACTGCCTCGTTACTATGCACAAAAAGTTACAAGCAATGATCTGATCATTTCGGCGGGGTCTGAGTTTCCATGGGAAACCGGGATTGGCCTGAAATCATCTGGCAGACCTCTCCCCCAGCTTCAATCTACTTTATCACTGTGGTTTTGACCGTGATTAGATAATGAACCACTCAGACGCACAATTTACACAGCGGCTAATTTCATCGGCCTGATTTGAGGGTATGATTTTGAGGGGGCCATCAGAGAAGCTGGGGAAGGTACATTTGTCATCCGTGAGTGACAAGCGCTCACAATGCGAATAAAATGGTGCTGGCCCTTGTTAGGAGCACGCGCTATTAACACGCAATTTACAGTGCAGCCCAAGCCGTAATTTGAAATTGCAGACTGGAAGCGCGAGGGTGCAGCGGGCGGATATCCCTGGAGTACGCGGGCTGACTTCATGCACTTTTCATGACATGATGGGGCAACACGCTAACTAGACTTTATGCAAATGTGCCGGAAAAAGATAATCATTTCAATACAAGCAGAGAACGCGTATTACCTCCGGGATGGAATATATAAATCAGCGCTGATCATTAGATTATTTATACAGTCATTCAAAACAAACAACCTAAGATATCATTAAAAATAATATGGTAATTTTGGATCCCAAATTCCTGGGATAGAAACACACTAGCTTGCATCATATCCAGGCTAGGGATGAGCAGACTTGTGGAAGTTCAGGTTCTGGTACGTTGGACTAAAAGTTCTGTTTGGGTATCAGTTAGTGATGAGTGAATGTGCTCTAACCAAGAGTCTTCGGCGTGCTCAAAAAATATGCTCAAGTCCCAGCGGCTGCATGTCTCGCGGCTGTTCGACAGCAGTAACACATGCAGGGATTGTTGGTCGAACAGCCGCGAGACATGCAGCCACGGGGACTCGAACTTTTTTTTTGCGCACGACGAAGATACTTGGTTAGCACCCAGGCATGCTCACATAACACCTTATCCCAAGCACGTTAGTTCATCTCTAGTACCAGTACTATACCCGAACATTAACCTCATTGAAATGTATGTGGACACAAACTTAATTCTCTCCCTCAACATTGAAACGGACTTTCCGGGGGAAATCAGTGTTCTGACATTAAATGTCCAGTCCGAACTTTAAAGTTTGCTCATCTCTAATTCAGGCATGTATGTAAAGACCAACATGGGGCAATCATCACCCAAATTATCATTCTAGAATCTAGATCATTAGTCTTTGAAAACATGGCAGCGATCAGCCAACGAACGAGCGTGTTCATCTTTCATGCTGCTTAAATGATCGTCGCTAGCAGCACATCCTCCTGGAGGAACGATCTTCCGACAATATGAAAACTGGATGGGAAATGAAGGATTGTATTAAAGACCCCATAGAGTTTGCATCAACCCATGTAGAAGTGCCTTTAGAAGAACAACAATTGATTTGGTGAACGGTCGATTGGTGGCAGAAATGCGCCCCTGTAAATGCTCCGTGGCTATTCCTGCAGTTGTACTATTGCACAAGTTTCTTTTTGGTTATTCACACAATCTATCAATCATCCTAGAACGTGGGCCTTCGACATCAGGAAATCAGAGGAAAAGATACTTGTGTCCATTCCAGTTACTAAAGGGGTTGTCTAATCACTTTTCTTCTGGAGCACACAGCTCCTCTGTCTGCTGGCCGGGGGACGGTGCGCTCCTGCAGATTGACAGTTCGGACCAGCGGCATGGTTGCCTCAAGTGTTCGCTCTACCATGCAGCAAGCAGATGCAGTCCTGCCTCTGTAGCATCAGAGGAGCACAGGGATACTGAAGAGCAGCGCTTACAAGCTGCAGAGCAAACCTGAGCTCCATGCCTAGAAAACTGGCCAGGAACTCAGAAATGGCCAGGAACCTAGGCAATGAGATGTACAATACAAAAAAGAAAAAATCCCCCCATTATTGAGAACAAGAGGCAAATTGCGAAGTTGCTTGTTCTTACAACTTTTTACAATATTAGGTATTTAATAAATTGAGACAACTCCTTTAATGCTGCAGAATACAGCAGCACCTTTAAAAGAAGTTAGCAAAAATGAATCAACTTGCATTATTAGGTCTTTAGGAGATATGAGGTCATTCTCTACTGCCCTCGCCCCTTCTGCCAAAATTCAATCCTTAAGACCATAAAACGTGTTCTAGAGAGGGGATCTGGGCAATGGACCTTACCAGTCAGAAATTACAGACATTATCTGTGAATATTGCTTGTATTTTCAGAGGGCAAAAGGAAAGAGTTATTCTTAAGTAAAGAGTAAGCCAGTTCTGATCTGTGTTCGGATGCTCCATTGCAGATCTTGTAAAAACAAAAAACATGTAATTTTCTCTGGTAAAAGGATGGACACCATGAAGGAAACCGGACAGACCCTATAATGTCGAACAGGGGTCTGTTGGACTCTAATAGTGTCCCTCATAAGAAAGATCCGGCGCTGCTGTCAAACAACACAGATATGAAAGGAGCTTAGAAAACTTTTTAATAGTCAAGAAATGGAAAGAAATCTTGGAAAACCCCTTTAAGTCGGGTTGTAATGTTCATTTAAAGGGAATATGTCAGCACAGGTGCCAATAAAATAAAGCTTTTTTAGTTATAGCTTTTTTAAAAAAGATCTCATGGGCCAGCCTTGAGAAATCTAGTGTATAAAACCTTATGCAAATCAGGCTGGAAGTGCACTAGAGGCGTGACAGTGCACTTGCACAGCTTCTTCCCAGTACTTAGACCCACCCACAATGCACTTCCTGCTTGTATGCATATCGCTTTGGGTTCTTTGCTACAGTGATGACGTGCTGGTATACCCACATGATTGCTGTATGAGAAGTCTGAGGCCAGAGATTGGCTGCAGCGGTCATGTGGGTATAGGAGCACGTCATCCCTATAGCCGAGTAAACGATGAATGGCAGGGAATTTAACAATGTATATATATATTGATATATCATTCTTGTCATATTTTAGGAAAGTGATTTTTTTATACTGACGTAAACATTGTTTCACATGCGCCCAAACTGAACATAGAATAAGGACTAATTTGTATTGCTATACACGGAAGCTCTATGATAAATCTAGATTCTTTCTAGAGAATCTCTTCACAATTTATTAAAAAGTTAATCTTGGACAAAAATACATAAAATAAAATCCTTGTGTTCCTGAGAGTCTTCCATGTTCTAACCATGTCAAGATCTTATGACTGTATGTTATGTATTCATCTGAACAGAACCACTACACTTAGTTGCAGGCTATCATCAACCAATTCATTCTCTTGCTTGAAATCAAGTCATCCAATTACTCCTTGACTAATCAAGGCTGTTTTGGCTTTTTCCTTTTTTTTTTCCCCCCAAAGGTACTCAACAGCATAAACAGTTCACTTACAAGAAATGGAAAAGGGCTAATCAGCGGAATTATTGTTTTGACGCTGTAATTTGTGGCATTTAAATGTAGGCGCTGATTGGACTGAAAGTTTTATAATATTGCGTGGAGGACTAGCTGATACAAATATCAGATGGCCTTTGTCTTGAGCTGGACGAGATATCGTTTCGGAAGATTCCCGCGTGTGGGATGTAGCCCGGCACACAAAAATAGGCGTCAACCCAAAGTGGAATATATTGCACCGGGCGTTGCTCCTACTGTAATCGTTTACCTTCTTTTTCATGAGAATTATAAGAAATTGAATATGAAAAAAAATTGTAACCAAGCAGCAGTCTATCTCTATGGAGGCAACGTGTTTCTGCTTCGCTGGCATCTCGGGTACGTAAGACAAATCTCAGTGCTTGTATGACATTAGATCCAAGGAGTGTTGAGCAAAAAGTTTAGTAGGATCAGTACGACATCAGGCCTAGTAATCAGAAAAGATGAAAGGGATGCCAATAGGTAGGAAGAGGTTATCAGGGTTCTGGGCTGGTGGCCACAGGCAACCAATATAGTCGCCGGACTGGCGGAGTCTTTTTGCTCAATTCTAGATACACGATTGAGGTTTTGTTTCCACCATCAGATCGGCATCAATCTTATCTATGAATCGTTAGGTAGAGCAACACGGATTCATCCAAGATGGTAAAGCAAGTGTCCAGCAAGAGTCATGGACGGGTCTTACTCTAAGGGCGCAGTCAGACGGCCATACCAATTTGAGCGAGATCAAAACACAATGCACGGACTGGTAGGCGGCCCTCCCTACCCGAGCGTGACAGCTATATATATTTCTATGCAGCTGGACAGTCCTTGCACTGCTTTCTAATCTTGCAATGATTTATATGGCCGTCTGACTGCTCCGTAATTAAGGGAACTAGTGCAAGAGTCAGATACCGTAGTTAGGTCTCGTTTAGACCCATGTATTTGTCGGTCAGTGTGCTGTATGTGTGTGCAATGGAAAATACACTTACCCAATAATAATTTATGCATACCAGCAGATATCACAATGGAGAAAAAAAATAAGTAACAGTCTGGACTCTTTTTGACCATAACAGCGTTTGCAATAGAAGGTAGCTTCTGCCACCAGGCAAACAGGTGAAAAACCTCAGGCGTGACGTTCCTGTTTTATATTTTTTATATGGTCATTTTGAACATGGCCTTCATTGCAAAATTGTCTTACCAAGCATTCAGTTACACTACTGTGAAAGAGGTACCGGAAAATCCTGTTAATATTCTTACTAGCAGGGCTGTGGAGTCAGAGTCCATTTTGGTGGAGTCGGAGCCATGGAAATTGAGGAGTCGGAGTCGAAGGTTAGGCTCACCGACTCCACAGCCCTGCTTACTAGACCTCATGATCATACGAAAGAAGCGTGCAGAAGGATGTATGGAGGCACAAAGAGTCTCCGCACTCTCTGCAGCTCAGTACTATTATCCCCCGAGCATTGCTGGCATGGAATCCAGTGGAGCTTCAAGCCACAATTTTGTCGTTTGCTCCAACACAATTTTGTATTATTTCATTTTCAAGGGAAAGAAAACAAATGAGAGAGCTAGACTGTGGGAAAAAAAAGGGTTACTATGGGGAAGAAGAATGGCAGCAAAACTTGCCATGCGCAAAACTTGCTGCACACAACTTGCTACACTAACCTGTCACATGCAACTCGACACAAAAAGTTGCTACACGCATGTCGCCACACGCAACTCAACACACACAACGTGACACATGAAACTCGCCCTAAAACACACACAAGTCTGGTATTATCCTTCAAAAATAAAAATCTGATTAATAAGCAGACAAACTACAAGAGCAACAAATGTACCATATAGGAAATACGGCAGCTGTCAGTCACATGACCTGTCTATTATGTGTATGTGTGAGCTAATATATACAGCCAGGGGGAGGGCTTCCTGTTGGCTGGGGATTTATCAGGCTGCCAATTTAGCTTACAAATACTGAGGTAAAAATACTGACCAAATAACGTGTGAACGCGGTCTAATACAGGAGGAGATGACACACAGGTATATACTATATACAGGAGGAGATGACACACAGGTATATACTATATACAGCAGAGATGACACACAGGTATACACTATATACAGGAGGAGATGACATACAGGTATATACTATATACAGGAGGAGATGACATACAGGTATCTACTATATACAGGAGGCGATTACACACACACATATATACTATATACAGGAGGAGAGGACACAGCTATATACTATATACAGGAGGAGATGACACAGGTATATACTATATACAGGGGAGATGACATACATATATACTATATACAGGGGAGATGACACACAGGTATATACAATATACAGGAGGAGATGACACAGGTATATACTATATATAGGAGATGACAGGTATATACTATATACAGGAGGAGATGACACAGGTATATGCTATATACAGGAGGAGATGACATATATACTATATACAGAGGAGATGACACAGGTATATACTATATACAGGAGGAGATGACAGGTATATACTATATACAGGAGATGACATACAGGTACATACTATATACAGGAGGAGATGACACACGTATATACTATATACAGGAGCAGATGACACAGGTATATACTATATACAGGAAGAGATGACTTACAGGTATATACTATATACAGGAGGAGATGACACGTATATACTATATACAGGAGGAGATGACATACAGCAGGTATATACTATTTACAGGGGAGATGACATACAGGTGTATATTATATACAGGAGATGACATACAGGTGTATACTATATATAAGGGAGATGACAAACATGTATATACTGAGGTAAAAATGAGGGGTGTGAGGTGAAAATGAAAAGATGTGAGTGCAAAATGAGAGGAGTGAGGGAAAATAGTGGAGTGATTGGAAAATAGTGGAGTGATCGGAAAATGACAGATGTGAGGTCGAAATGACAAGTGTTGGGGGGGATGAGAGGAGTGAGGGGAAAATAAGAGGAGTGAGGGGGAAAATGAGAGGTGTAAGGGAGAAAATGAGAGATGTGAGGGGGAAAATGAGAGGGGTGATGGGAAAATAAGAGAAGTGAGGTGCTATAACTAACCACAGATTTTTACTATGCCCAGGCAACGCCGGGCTCTTCAGCTAGTATAAAATAAAATTGGACACAAGATTCCAAAATATCCAAAACATTTTATCTTCTGACAACATGAAGTATCAGATGATTTTATCTCAGCACTGATTAATATAAGGCATGCCACAAAACTTGTCAAACAAGGAAGGAGCCCTTAAAAAAATAAATTTTTAGGGATAAAAATTGTGGAATTATTTGGCAATAGTGTAAACGTTTCGTTTTTATACGCTGCGATCGTGATGCTAATCATCAAACCCAAAGCAAATGAGATAAAACCTCATCGTTTTTCTTCACATTGTTACCAGAATACACGCCTTTCCGCAATGCATGAATGAGGTCTAAAAAGAATGAAATATACAATATTAAAAGCTTTGTTCAGGCAATGTTCTAGGAATGTAGGCCCCTGTAGACATTCGATAAAACTTGACCAACCATCTAATGTTTATGGTGGTCTCATGACTGTCCACAAACAAATTTATATCAGGGGATATAAGAAATGGACGTTTGGAATTCAATCAGCTGATACTTTTCTTTGGCGGGAAGAGGAGGACTGACAGCGGCTTTCTCACAGAAGAACTCTCGTGCAGGCGTTCCATGTATGGGAGAGTCACGAGAGAGTCATAAGCCAAACGATCGTTCGGCCGACAGCTATTTCATGTGTTCGGCTAACCCAAGTCAAACACACACCATAAGGAATGAGTGAGCGTGCTCGGTTAGGGCGCTATCTGAGCATGCTCGGGTGCTAATAGTATTCGAGCACGCCGAAGATTCTCTATGTTCCAGTAGCCGTCGCGAGACATGCCGCCGCGGGGAATCGAACATAGTATTCGAGAACGCCGAAGATGCTCTATTAGCTCACAAGCATGCTAGGATAACACCTTACCAAAGACTGAACATGTACACAGCAAGTTGTTTTGACATTCCAGTGCATAAGTTGAATCTTTTTTACGCTTTTTTTAGTGCTTCTTCTCGGTGTAATCCGCCAGAATAAGATGACGTGTGCAAATACCCTTGAATTGTAATGAATTAATGTCACATCAAATCTAATGTGTACAAACATACTGTGAACACAACCTAACTGCTTTCCCCATTCTAATGTGTAGCCAACAAACCATTGGAAGTGACCTACTACAAAAATATCCATTTTTATTTTTTATTTTAGAAGCCATCATCATTAAGTATGGTATTTTAGCTACTGGGACCTGTTCAGACTAGAATAGCAAACTAGGGCTGGGAATTGTCAAATTTTGGGGTTCACCGTGTCAACTGTTGCATATTTGAAGAGCCTTTCTTCCTTTTGTTTTTCTCCAAACGTTTCCATTCAGCACTCGCCCTCTTCAGAGCTGCGCTCCTTCTACCCTTTACAATGCAGACTTTCCTCGAGTACGCGGCATCAGAGCCACTTCCTTAACGCCTTTGTTAGGTGCCACAGTCTTTCAAGTTTTGTCTCCTGCGAGCCCTCGTGAGTTGCAATCATTTGAGGGGCTAATTGTGGAGATTTATCGGCTTTTCTTATGCACAGAACACAGCTATTAACGCTGAATGGAGATGGTGTGAAGTATAGGTTAAATTGGGTGAAATTAAAGCAAATTACTCTTGGATGTGGAATTCGGAATATAGAGACCGCAAATGATTTGTAATTCTCCTTGAAGATCTGTCTTATCAAGTGCCAAACAAAAGGGGGAAAGTTACACGCTCCCCAATAAACTGTATAGCCAGGTTTATTGTACACAATTGGCGACGCAAAATGTTGTAGAAAAGCCTTAATAAACTCATGAGATCAAATGGGTCATATTGTAATCAAACGGGTCATATTTTGGCCAAACGTCACGTTTACACAATCTAATAAAAAGCCACGCAGGTTTTGATTTTACGTCCATTTCTCTTTTTAAGTCCTCGGTTAAGTCTTCGTATTTACCGAGATTGTTTTTTCCAAAGAAAGGGAGATGCATTTTATATGCGGCACCTACAAGAAGCCCGTAAAGGGAAGGTGGTCAACAGAAAATGGCCCATTGTTTAAATCCGATTTATATTTGGGTTTCGGTGTTATTTTTTAATCATTTTTCATATCACTATCTACGGTATTATTTCAAATTATTATTACGATATTATTCAAAAACTGACATTATTACACTGGCTCAAAGGCATGATTAACTTCATTATCCTGATGGGCACATGGTTGTTACATCACAGAAAGAAAAATAAGCCATACTTACCAAAAGTGAGTGGTCACAGAAACAATATACTGTACAGTACCAATATCACAGAGCAAATATTCTGAAGATTCATCCAGGCCGGTAATGTTGGTGGGGAAAAATAGGGGTTTTGTCCTTGAGTGGGTGCACTTGCATAGTACTGGGCAGCCAGTCTGATCTACTAGTATGGGTATAACCAATAGGCAGTAAGCCGGCATGGTGCACTACATGCATCAGTGCATGGTATACAAGCCTTATCCGAGTGCATTTATAGTATTAAGGAACCCCCTCGTTGGATGGCGGGTATAGGTATTCTTTTACTGCCTCCAAGTTATATCATTGAGGATTGTCTCCATCCTGCAGTACACTGGTACTGTAACCAGGTATTGGCCTTTTTCTGTGATGCACATAGACATTAGCGCCACTAGACTCACAGACCCTATTTATTTGTGTACACGCCTGAGCGTCTAATCTAAGCATGCTGTGATCCTGGCAAAGATTGTTGTAACGGGAGCAGGGTCAGAGGTGACATTGCCTATGGTGGAGCCTGTGTATGTACTGTATATAGAGATGTTATCTATCACACAAGAGGTGAGCAGTGACTGGTGGATCCTGTCTACTGTATAAAGATGTTACATTTTATACTAATCATGTCTGTGATTATAATGAGACTGCTGAAAAGACTTCTGTACTGAATAGGAAGTAGGCGTCTAGCAGAAGGCCTAATCGGGTGAAAAAGTGTCCCAGAGCTCTTATTATATACACACACATTGATAATGTGATCATTTTGATAATGTTTTACAATCGTCCAAATTATTATTTATTGTTATAGCGCCATTTATTCCATGGCGCTTTACATGTGAGGAGGGGTATACATAATAAAAACATGAACAATAATCTTAAACAATACAAGTCATAACTGATACAGGAGGAGTGAGGACCCTGCCCGCGAAGGCTCACAATCTACAAGGGTTGGATGAGAATACAGTAGGTGAGGATAGAGCTGGTCGTGCAGCGGTTTGGTCGATCGGTGGTTACTGCAGGTTATAGGCTTGTCGGAAGAGGTAGGTCTTCAGGTTCTTTTTGAAGGTTTCGATGGTAGGCGAGAGTCTGATGTGTTGTGGTAGAGGGTTCCAGAGTAGGGGTGATACACGAGAGAAATCTTGGATACGATTGTGGGAAGAGGAGATAAGAGGGGAGTAGGGAAGGAGATCCTGTGAGGATCGGAGGTTGCGTGTAGGTAAGTAACGGGAGACGAGGTCACAGATGTATGGAGCAGACAGGTTGTGGATGGCTTTGTACGTCATGGTTAGGGTTTTGTACTGGAGTCTCTGGGCAATGGGGAGCCAGTGAATCAATATTTATACACATATTTTGTATATAATATATATATATATATATATATATATATATATATATATATATATATATATATATATATATTTGGAAAATTGTAGAACATTATCAAAATGGTCGATCAAAACTATCACTTACATAACATGACATTTTCTGACTTGTTAATCCCTTTAGAGGAGTAAAATTGGTGGATGACACAGGGTAATGTGAGAAAGCGCAACATAACCATAGATGTTAAGATGTGCCCTGATGTGCTAAGTAAAGTCGGTCATACACATTAGATGGCTGTCGGGTGAATGATGCTTTGGCCAATCATTTGGTGGACAACCATCTCAGTCGGCCCTCCTCCTATACAGAGATGTCCTCTATCGGACGAGTGCTCCTGTGTTTGCTAAAAGGAAGATATTGATTAGCACAGCTGCTTATCTCAAGAAGACCAAAGCAATCGGCAGCCCAAAATTGGACATGCCTGATAGACATCTCAGTCGGATAGCGCCTCCATAGACACTGGGTGGCTTTCCGCTGAACTATGCTTTGGCCAATTGTTTGGCCGGCAGCCATCTCAGCTGACTTTCCCATACACAGAAGCACTCTATCAGAAGAGCATGCCGGTGCTCTAAAACTTGCCGACTGACACGGTGGGTTATCTCTACAAGAACAAGTCAACTGTCAGTCCAAAATCAGACATGCCCAATAGACATCTCAGCCGGCTGGTGCCCCCATACACGTTAGACTGTCAACCAAACCATCAATATTGGAAGATTCGACCTACATTAGACTAATGTGTATGATCACAAGGTCCTTTAGCAATGTGGTAATGAAAAACAATGATGGGAAATGTTAGATATTTACATTGCTCTACATGTCGTGTTCTCATACAACACATGGTATATTAACACAAGACATGGTAGCCACTAGATATGTGAAATAATAATGTTCGAAAAAGTGGGTGCTCAGTAGGTTGCAGCGCCCATGCCTGACTGCAGGTTGCAGCGCCCTTGCCTGACCACAGGTTCCAGCGCCCATGCCTCACCGCAGGTTCCAGCGCCCATGCCTCACCGCAGGTTCCAGCGCCCATGCCTCACCGCAGGTTCCAGCGCCCATGCCTCACCGCAGGTTCCAGCGCCCATGCCTCACCGCAGGTTCCAGCGCCCATGCCTCTCCGCAGGTTCCAGCGCCCATGCCTCACCGCAGGTTGAAGCGCCCATGCCTCACCGCAGGTTCCAGCGCCCATGCCTCACCACAGGTTCCAGCGCCCATGCCTCACCGCAGGTTCCAGCGCCCATGCCTCACCGCAGGTTCCAGCGCCCATGCCTCACCACAGGTTCCAGCGCCCATGCCTCACCGCAGGTTCCAGCGCCCATGCCTCACCGCAGGTTGAAGCGCCCATGCCTCACCGCAGGTTGAAGCGCCCATGCCTCACCGTAGGTTCAGCGCCCATGCCTGACGGCAGGTTGCAGAACCCATACCTAACCGCAGGTTGCAGAACCCATACCTGACCACATGTTGCATTCCCCATGCCTGACCGCAGGTTGCAGTGCCCATGATCAATAAAGTTTCAATACATTTCTTAAAGTTCGTGCATTATATTATAAAACTTGTTATTTTTTGGGCTATAGATGGAGTGACACATAAATCCTGTGTCATCCTGTGACTGCCTATGTCACATATACATGTCTCCGAGAGAAATATTCCACATTCTAAGCTCTAAAAATTGCTTGAATAACTAAATGACCCTTTCAGATTTCAGTTTCGAAAAATTCACAATAACCTTGTTAACTGAACACGACGATGAAAAAACATGAATCTTATTCTTCCTCGCTGGATATTCACTTTTCACACAAGTAGAATAGACGGAAATCCATCCTGATAATGTCGAGAACGAAGAACACACAGCCTTCATAGCTCGCACAATAAAGAGAGAAATCTAGGGGGCACTTGCCAGCCTTGCTCACAAACAATTTCTTGTAATTGTGCAATCTCTTCAGGGTCCAATATGAACCAAAGTGCAACAATTTCCCTGTGCTGATTGTCTAGTGCCATCTTATCTGCCGGTAGACCTCACCAGACACAAGTGTTCAGCAAGAAATTGTAATAACATAAACCAACAATGAGCCTATATACTGAGATAACGGAGGTGGGGAGGGCGTTATTACAAATATTGTGTGTACATACACCCACATATGTAATATTATACACACACACACACATGTAATATATACACAAACATACACACACATATGCACATGAAATGATGACACATGTATGCATATATTTGTGTGTGTATAATATATATATATTCATGTATATTACATACATACACATTTGAATGACGAGCGGTCATAATTTCATTTTTTTTGTGTACATATATAGAGTATACACATATATGTAAGTATACAGAATAAAGAATTAAAATCTAATAAATATTTAGTGTGACCGCCCTTTGCAGGATTATCATCAGGTGGATGAGTAAGCAATTACGGTATACCAACCAGGTGATGATGTTTAGCATTATCATAAGTGAAATACAGTAACTGAAATGGAAACAGCTGTGTAGAAGGCTTAAGACGGGGTGATGTACAGCCAAACTCCGCTACAGAAGTGAGGTTGTGGAAGACCGTTTCATGTCACAAGTCATAGAACGTGGCAAGGGGAGAGAGCACATCAACAAGACACGAGGTAGTTATACTGCACCAGCAAGGTCTCTCACCAGGCAAAGATTTCAAAGCAAACTGGAGTTTCAAGATGTGCTGTTCAAATTCTTTGAAAAAGCACCAAGAAATGCTCAATATTGAAGACCATAGACGCAGTGGATGAGCAAGTAAACTTAGTGCAGCAGATTAAATACACATCATGTTTAGTGCCTTTCAAAATTGGAAGATGTCCAGCAGTGCCATCAGCTCATAACTGGCAGCAACCAGTGGGACCCAGCTACACCCATCTACTGTTCAGGTTAAAAACTGAAATATTTGGCTGTAAAAGAATGCAGTTTGTTAACTGAATGGCTAGAAAGCGGTACAATGAGTGTCTGCGGGAAGCAGTGAAGCATAGTGGAGGGTCCTCGCAAGGTTAGGGCTGCATTTCAGCAAATG
Organism: Ranitomeya imitator; assembly: GCF_032444005.1. Lineage (NCBI taxonomy): Eukaryota > Metazoa > Chordata > Amphibia > Anura > Dendrobatidae > Ranitomeya > Ranitomeya imitator. Next base: position 45,228,154 of record NC_091288.1, read on the forward strand.
GAGACGAGAATTCGGTCAAGATTAATAGTGCTCTCAATGCAGAGAAATACAGGCAGATACTTATCCATCATGTAACACCATCAGGAAGCCATCCGATTGGCTCCAAATGTATTCTGCATCAAGACAACAACCCCAAACAGACAGAAAAAAATCATTTAATAACTATCTTCACAGAGAATAAAAACAAGGAGTCCTAAAAGTGTTGATATAGCAGCAACAAAGCCCTGATCTCAACATTATCTAGTCTGTCAAGAAAATGTACAAGCATACAGTATATCTACAGAAGGTCTGTGGTTGTTTCTCTAAGATGTTTGGAATATTTTCCCTACAAGTTCCTTCAAAACTGTGTGCAAATTTACCGAGTTGATGCGGTTTTCAAGACAAAGGGAGGTCACATCAAATATTAATTTGATATATTTTTCTTCTGTTCATTCAGTTTACATTTTATTATTGATAAAAATAAACTATTAACACATGTATCTTTGCAGTCTTACATTTCAACATTTATTCTAAGCCTGCCTGAAGGTTTTGCACAGTATTGTGCAAGTGTATACGAGTATATGAACACATACATACACACACACACAAATGTAATGTATATTAGAAGCAAAGACAAAATATTTTTCCTACTCGGACTTTCCAGGACCAAGGTGCTGAAAACCTAGTGGTTCTCTGGGTCCATACACTCAAATTCCAGTGGATCTCAGGTGGTCAATACCTTAGTCTTGGACAACCTCTTTGAATTATTTTAGTGCTCTTTATTTTATTTTTTAGTGTTTGCTGCTTTTTGTTTCGTTGAATTATAGCACAGTTGTGATCTGTGTCTACAGCGGAGTATAAGACATACCTACTCTCTAACCATTGGCTCAGGCTGCTCCTCTCTCTCTCCCCTGCAGCTCTTTTTGTCCAGATTGGCTGCTGTGTAAGAACACAAATCCATCATATACTTAGTCCAAAGACAACCGACATTCATTACAGCAAAGGTGGAATGCATACAAAGTACAGATTACATAAGAGGAACCAATCTGAACATGATTTTTGCTGTGATTGTGGGGCAGGTTTGTACATAATATGACATACAATGAGTTAGTGTCCTAAGATGTAGCAATAGTAGACAGCATTGTCAACTGTGCACAAAATTTCTCTTTGAAATGTTCCAGAACGTTTGATAAAGTGCAGCAGTACACTGAACTCTCGTCAATTCCCTGAACAGGCACAAATGTCAGAAAGAAAATGTGTAGCTGGAAATCTCTGACAAGAAAATATAAATGAGAAATTTTGAAGCTTGGGAGCTGAATATGATCAATCAAGCCCCTTTTTCAGGATTCCGGATGATGCTTCTTAAAGGGAACCTGTCATATACACGCTGAGTGAACCACAGGCAGCATGACTCCGAACCCGTCTATATGATTGAAGTCAAATATGTTTCACTCAGAAATGTTGTGTTTGAGCTAAAACTATTTTAAAAGCCGACGGGAGACTATAGGGTGAGATAAGAGTAGTCTGATGCCCTCCCAATCTGATTTCATGGTTCTGGTAACATGAATATAACAGGTTTCAATTAAGCTCCACAAACACATATGTGGCTAGAAGAAGCCACTGTGATGTCCCCAACTCAGAGATACCCGTCATCCTCTGTAGGAGAATCCCATCTGATTATTATACTCAACAGAACCAGTTTCCCACATTGGACATTCAGTATCTGAATATGGACTATGATGTCTAAACTGGCCATGGGTCTCCTACCACGAAACTCAACAGCCTAGTAGGCATACATGAGGCGGAGGAGTTCAGGTCAAGAGACCAGAGACCAACCTGGACTCTGAGGTCCATAACTTGGACCGTGAATGTCAGATGCATGACAGTTCTACATGTGGGACGTCACATGTGTATGTGTGTAATGGATCACACATGGACCGACTTTAGCCAATGGGCTAGTGCACGTAGGCAATTTTTCACACAGACTAATGGTCTAGATCAGTGTTTCTCAACTCCAGTCCTCAAGACCCCACAACAGGTCATGTTTTCAGGATTTCCTTAGTATTGCACAGGTGATAATTTCATCACCTGCTCAAGCATTAATTCCATCGCCTATGCAATACTAAGGAAATCCTGAAAACATGACCAGTTATGGGGTCTTGAGGACTGGAGTTGAAAAACACTGGTCTAGATGGAAATAAATGGCATGAAGTATCAATCAGGTCCTTTCTACGGACCAGAATAGTGAAGGTAACTAATAGACGGCAGCTTGTGACCCTGAATTGGCAACACGAACGAGCAAATGGAAACAATCCACATTTTGAGATGTAACGGTCCAATTTTTTGATACGGCTAACCGAACCCGGCCAATTCATATTAACAACTTTGTATGATCTTCTCTGAAATCATGATTTGCGGTCATACATTGCATCCATCACAAACAAAAAAAAGTGAATCCTTTGGGGGCTGTTTTTTATTTTGTTGACGTTGTGTAACTTGAGCCTGCCATACACGCTGGTGGGCATCTTGATCTTGGTTGTCGCTCCCATATGCAGTAGCGCTCGTTCATTCAAGCACTCGTGTTCTCTATGCGAGAGACGTCTCATCTCAAGAAGAAGAAAAGGATCGGCCATCCGAAATCGGACATGCAGGACCCTTAATAGTTGTCGGGGCTCTCATATACATAAACCTGTCCTGATATCGGCGAGTTGGGATGACTTTAATGGTTGTAGGGGGCTTTACTATATAATTATTTTTTTTTTTAAAGTAGCAGACGAAGCAAGCCGTGATTGAGAGGAAGCATCTTATGCACAACGCTGTTGTCCCACATCATTCAGAACAAACCTTTTTAGATCGTTAACTACCACAGGAGTGCTGATTACATAGGCACTAGCAATTTCCAAACCAATGACCACCTGAACAATGATGTGTTCAGCATCTCAGACCCCGAAGCCTTTCAAAGGTGAGTCATTTCACAGTTTGGAACTCCATCTCCATAGCAACATGCCTTTGAGGGTTTTAGAATCACCATCTAGTAATTCTATGATCATCAAGCTCAACCATTCCCAATGGTTCTTTTCACAGCAGATGGAAAAGGAAGCCTTGAAATTTTACAGTCTATTTCAAGCAATTCATCTGGCAGCCTATTAGAATTCAAAATATTTCGACCTTCAATCACAAAAGCATGTTATCTGAAGCTGTGGCGATCTCAAGTCAAGACAAGCAGACGTTTTAGTCTAATCATCCATGATGAGAAGAGACTGACAAAAACTCTTAATTCAGCCGCCATCAAAATGCTTATTTTAACGGCATGAAAGTCTTTCAACAAGCAATGAAAACACACCATGTACCGTTTTATCGCTTCATCAGTCTTCCAGGCACAAAATATGAATTCGGCATATTGTGATCTCCGGTTTATCACTCTGCATATATACGCGGACCCCCATCTCCAGCGCCAGAAAAAGATTTTTTTTTTTTTTTTTTTCACGTTGCGAGCCATGCTTAATGAGAAGTTCCCCTTGTTACTGTTACCAGACTACCAAGAGGGATTAACCCATTCTGGTCTGTATAAAACGCTTCCCTGTTTGAAACAAAAAACTCACCAAACAATTAAATAATTATTCCAAAGAAATACAGACATATGAAAAAAAATGTGCTACATTTTTTTCCTGTAGCAGAAAAAAAACCTACAAAAAAAAAAACCTTAAAAAAAAGTCATGCATTATATTCTTAACTCATAAGGTTCTGCAGATTACTTCCACACAATTTAATTCCCTATGGGACCTGAGCTTTTGTTACTGAAATTATTCTTTTCTTTGTTTCTTTTTTTTTTTTTTCGGGTTAATTCTTCGTACGACTGCGGGATTAATCGCTCTATTTCATTTTGTTTGAAAGCCTCAAGTCTGAAATCTATTAAAGCGCCAGGCTCCTTTACACTCCACCTTTAAGACAATCTGCCCTTGTTTTGACCTTGATTACACATTTAAAAGATTCAATTAATATTGATATGGTAAAATATTACTATATTCAAAATGATGGGGGGAGAAAAGCTGCCTGGTCCTGTTTAACAATGATATTAAAAAAAAAAGCTACAACTACTATCCATAGCCCTTCGGGCAGCGGCATTTTTTTTCTGCAAGACAAATATTGAGGAAATGGCACAAATCTCCAATACTTGCACTTTTAACTTTACATTTTTATCTTATATATCAACTATTGCACACGGCCTTCACAATGGATGGCTGCTCATAAGGTGGATTTTTCAAGGCAAATTTGAAAGATTTCATCCCTTTACATTGATATGAATGAGATCCGCAGCGTAAAACCTGCAGAAAGGATGGTCGTGCTGCGGACATTGTGAAAATCTCAACATCAATGTAGATGAGATTTGGTACAATTATTAAAAAAAAAAAAGTGGCCAATACACCTTGTTGGTAACCTTATACTTGAAAACAATTAATAGATAAATGTTCTAGGAAACATACGCTGATAATCTGCTAGATGAACCGGGCCGAGGAGCACATATGGAGAAGTCAAGGTGCCTGGAGAAGCTGGAGAGGTTCCCTAGTCGACTGATCGGTAGAATCCTCATTGATCACACATTACTGATCAATATACAACATAAATGTCGCCCCCCACGCAAACGAAAAACTATTTAAATGCAATCTATCAGCAGAAAATGACTGGACAAACAAAGCACAAGAACTTGGTGCATCCTTAGCGTGGCGGAGCAGCTCAGGGCACCTTCCCATCTACTTGTTTTCCATCTATCTCAGCCCTTCACTGGCTCCTCTAAAGCCCCAATCAATAAAAAAAATAGAAATAGAAAATAAATGAATGTAAGGGTGCACTGAACTGTTTGGCCATGCCAAGTGTGAACCCAGCGCCTGTGCCTGGTTTGCGCAGTCATTTTCTGCTGACAGACTCCCTTTAGGGATGGTCTTGGTGAGACAACCACTTAAAAGTTAAACTACAATTTGGAAGTCTTAAAACATAGTAATGTTCAGAGCAGTAAGTGTTCAATTACCCCAAACAGGATAAAATGAGGAATCAGACGGGTTCCATTTAAAACGGCTCAGTCTGATCTCTGCTATACAAGGACTAGCTATGAGCCAACGTGCATTGGAAAAGGTGTCATCCAAGCAGGTCCACGTGCTAACCGAGTGTCTTCGGCGTGCTCGAAAAATATGTTCCAGTCCCCGCAGCTGCATGTCTCGTGGCTGTTTGACAGCTGCAACACATACATGGATTGCCTAACAAACAAGCCATCCCTGCATGTGTTGCGGCTGTCGAAAAAACGTGAAACATGCAGATGGGGGGGACTCAGACATATTATTCGAGCACGTTGAAGTTACTCTGTTAGCACCTGAGAATGTTCGGATAATACCTTATCACTAGCCAGGAAATCTCTTGGATGAAAAATAATAATGAAATCACTAAATGTTGCCAAAATTATACACATTCTCAAGACCGACGTCTCCCTTCAATCCTAGGAAAGCAAAGGAGTCTTGACAGAGCTGATTTAAAAGGAAATCTATCAGTAGGATCATCCCTCCTAAGCCGTCTGTACGGGCACGTAGGTAATAGAAAGCTGAATAAATTGATACCTTGATAGCTGTGATCCTATGTCTTACTCCAGAGAAATCCATGGTTTTTCATGATATGTAAATGAGCCGTTAAGATCTATGGGCCGGACACAAATCTCCCTCAGTGGATTAATCTTAAATAAAAGAGGAACATTACCAGTGTAAGACATGTAATGACTGACAGTCTACTCTCCTGATTTACATCTCTCACATTGGTAACGCCACATTGCATTTAAAATGAGCTCCGAAGGCAGATTCTCGTGGATATCTATGTCCGGCCCATAGATCTTAACAGCTGATATTAAGAAAAACATGAATATCTCTGGAAAAAAAGACATCAGATCGCAGATATCAAGGTATCATTTTTATTCCATTTTCTATGACCTACATGCCCATATAGACGGCTTAGGAGGGATGATCCCACTGACAAAAGACATTTATCACCAAGAAAGGCAATTAATGTATGATCGGTATGGGCCCAATAGCCTTAGCGAGAGCTTAGACGTTCAGTTGGCCCATACATATAATAAACCGAGTGGCAACGAGCATCTGTGACCCATAGTCCACAAACTCTGTACTGCAGTTGTGTTTAGGAACTAAGTTGTAATCAATGGTCCCAGTGGTCTTACATTTATCATCAGTGATGAGCGCAAATGCTCGTTACTCGAGTTTGCCTAGGGTGCCCTGGTCTGCACTGAGCATCGCGGGAGCTCGAGTAACATGTTAAAGTTCCCGCACCCACGTGTTTTCCGGCTTTTATACAGCCACAAAACATGCGTGGATTGCCCGTGTTTGTCAGGCAATCCTCACATTTTATGGCTGTCTAAAAGCCGCAAAACATGGGGCCGCGGAGACTCGAACATGTTACTCGAGCTCCCGTGATACTCAGTGCAGCCTAGGCAAACTCGAGTAATGAGCACTGGCGCTCATCACTATTTATCTGATCGGCCTGAAGGTAGCAGCTATTTAAGGACATGTCCACATAGGACAGATGGGCTGAAATGCTGGGCATTTGCCACATATTTCATATTAAAATCCACAGGACAATTAGACGAGTTGCGGATTTCAAATTCACTAACCTGGCCAATATCAACTCTGGAGAAAATGTCTCTCCTCCACTTTGCAGGTTCCGTAACATGCGGCAAAGTTTCCAAACAATTCCGAGGCGGAAAATCTGCTGCTGATCAGTCCTGTGTGGACGTACCCAAAGTAGATGAGGCTTTCTATAAATCATTCGAATATCAATTTAAAAAAATATAAATATTTATTTGAAAAGGATCAAAGTCGCTTAGAACGAAGATCCAAAAGCATCATGGTTCCGGTGAGGTGTAATTGTCTGGAGAGATGATCCATTATTACAAACAGGATTTATTTTTTTCTCCTATTTTTGCTATGTTCTGATAAATAACTTGCACATAATGCACTTTGCTGATCTACACATTGTGACAACAACTGACATTTCTATTAACCAATTGTTGCGGCCTCTTCACCTTCCCGCTTTTAAACTGCTTGTCAAGAAGAATAATGCCGCCCACACCCCTCCATCACGCCTCTGCCAGCAGGACAGCGATAAGAGGTGGGGCTCTTAAATCAAATACCTGCATTTTACAAGGGTGGTTAGATAATGTGCTATTATACCAGGCAACAAAATCCTAAAGAAAACACTATTTATGATTTAGACCATTTTTTTTTCTCTCTTATGGGTGAGAGGATTACATTTATCTGTCTACGACATGGGCCACAAATACCCATTAATGCCCATAATTTACATTTAGGCTACGGGAGCGGAGTGGTGAGCTGATAACAGGTTTTGTTTGATGAATGAGATGCATAGGAAATCTAGTACGTAATATACCATACCTGTCCTGCTAATTCATCCTTCGTAGCGCTATATATACAGATGTCTGTATTACAGGTGATCACAAATGGCAACTGCAAAGGTTGTATAAAATGGTTTGATGGTGGCACTGAATAATCGCTGCTCTTGGCCGATTGGCATTAAATATTGTTTTAAGAAAGTGAGATTATTATGTAACCCTGACCTTCCATTACAATATAAGGCTTCCCATACAGAAGCTTGTATAATGGACTATAAAAACAAATAAGATTCCAAGTTTTTCAAAGGGGTTAAGGTGTTATCCCACTAACGACATCTGATGATATCTGATAAATGTACGATTGGTGGGGATCCTAACTGAGACTGGGAGCCTTAACGGTTACAAAGTCGTTTGTGAATGGAGCGGTAGTGCGCATGTGCAAAACAGCGCTCGGTTCACTTCTAAGCTCGCACCAACCATGAATTAAGTTGTGGCCGCGCATGTGCTCCACCACAACTCGCCTGAACGTTGGTTCCTATCAGCACCAACCATGAATTAAGTTGTGGCCACACATGCGCTCCACCACAACTTGCCTGAATGTTGGTTCCTATCTGCACCAACCATGAATTAAGTTGTGGCCGCGCATGCACTCCACCACAACTCGCCTGAACGTTGGTTCCCATCTTGAAGCGTTGGTTCCTCTCTTGATAGCACCAGTTTATGCATTCCTCTATATTAAGCATCCAGTTAACGACCCGACTCATTTCCCAGTCCTGTCTGACCTCTCTGCTGCTGATCTAGGGCTACGTCTACTGATCCTTTTCTGCCTACGACTCTGTCTCACCCCTCAGTAACTCGTAACCGCGTCTTAGACCCCCCAATCAGTTGCT